>NW_017671323.1:54717-62016 GCF_001879085.1 Nicotiana attenuata
ATTCAAAACTGAAACTAGGACATGGAACCTTACCTCTTTGATGAAGAACTTGTGAGTTTCTCCTTGAGAATTCTCTAACTTTGAGCAAGAATTGATGGACAATTATCTTAGGAACTTCCCCTCTCACTCTAGATCACTTTCCTCTCTCTAAATATCAGTTAGGACCAGCCAACCCACAAGTTGTTATTATAAAAATCAGATCGGGTAAAAAATTTCAAACTTGAACTCTACGAAGCCGGGTCTACGGTCGCAAAACAGATGTGCAGCCCACGAAGGGGACCGCACAAAAGGGTCCCAAAACTGGGCTATTCTGGTTGGGTCTGCCGCAAGTCTGCGGTCCGCAGACTAGTTCTGCGGTCGCATAATGCGCCGCATAACTCCTCTCCGAAAATCTTCATGCTGGATCTGCAATGGATGTGCGGCCCGCGAAACGATTATATGGTATCATAATTGACCGCAAAATTTCATTCAAAATTTGACCAGTTCTCTGCTTCACTCTGCGGCAGATCTGCGGTCCACAGATCAGTTCTGCGACCGCAGAATGGACCGCGAAAAACGCCTTGTTCTGCCCAAAAAAAATTTCAACTCCCCAACGTACTGTTCAACCCAAAAAGTATGTACCGCTGCTCGCAAGCTAGCCGCGAAGAATCTCTACAATCATCAACACATAAGTCTATTTTGGCATCACGAAACCCCGGGTTTTAGGTGAAATTTTACAGGGCCTTACAAGGCCTATACTGGCTAGCATACAATTAATTGTAGAAAATCATTGCTAAAATCTTAACGGCGGCTGGCGAGGGTGAGAGAAAGAAAAATGCCAAAGAATTGGCAAAACGTTTTCACTGTAAAAGCTTTGTCGAGAGAAACACAGTAATCTTTTCAAATGTTCTCAAATAAGAACGTTGTAATCTTTTCAAAAGTAGAATTCACATCATGTCCTGAGAATTTAAACTATAAAAGGAAAATATAACTAAAACTATTTTACTATGGAAAAACTAAATTCTTATGGGAAAAAATTACTATTATTTCTCTAACCCGTAGTTAGGTCTTATACAATGAGATAAAGAAAGTACTTGAATGAGGGAAAAAATAGTAGAACATTTAGCAATATTTGTAAGTTTAACATAAATATCTCAAGGTTAGATTATGTTATTAGTAACTTTTATTCGTTTACGGTTATTTAGGGAGACTGATCAATTCATGCAAATTCCGTTAAGACAGCTTTGGAAAATAAGGGGGGAAATTATTTAAAGTTGGAGTTACATAAAATTAACTTTTGTTTTCTCACAAATTCGCAAGTGTCATGGCTTATTTCTTGGGCACATGTATTCTCAAATATTTTCTTCTTACACGTGAAATTTATAGCATACCAAAAAATGATTTTTTTTGTAAAATACATAAACGGTCCCTTTTTAAGTTGTCCTCAACGATCAAACAGATACCTCAATCGATATCTCATATTGACATGGCAAATTACGTGTATTTTAGCTACATTTGAGCGTGTGAGACTTTTATCTGACCTGTTCTGTCTTGTTTTCTAGAATTAAATCAAAAATTTATACGTGGGTCCAACACTACATTATCATTTTTCCTCCCTCAAAAATCTTTGAGCAATAATACCAGGCCATTTTCACCCAAAACTGCATATGAACCTTCTTCACCCCAATATCATTAGCTCTACCACCTTAAACTACCACCTTACGCCATAAATTCACCACCTCTATTTCAATCTAAACGCAAAAAAGTATAAAAAAGACAAACAGAAGCCTGCATCGAGTTCAACCATGGATAAACTTTAAGGGTTTAGCTGTCGATTTCAACCGTAGATTTTCACTTTTCACTTTTACACAATGGACTATCAAGGTTCATCCATGGATGATAACCTTCAAGACACTGGATTTGGCTTTTTGAGTTCCTGATTATCCCTATAAATAGAGGCGAAAAGAGAAGAAATAGAGGCAGAATAGTGTAACAGAGCTTTGATAATCTTGGACGACATGAATGGTTCGACTAGCGAACTCGACACCAATGGTGGAATTAGATTACTGGTTGAATTCTTTTCTAGTAAAGTGAGAGAGCAAGTTGGATTTGCCAACCCATTTTCTTTTCCTTGTGGCTGTTGCTCTTTTACGTATATAATTGGAATATTTTCTGTCCTACAATGGCATTGAATTCGTTGAATTAGGGATGAGAGAGATAGGAGGTGAGGGGAGATTGGGCGGAAGGAAGATGAAGAATAGGTTTGGGGGAAGTTGAAAAGGTGCAGCAATGCCTTTCTTTAAATTAAAAAAAAAATGATTTTTTTTCTTTAAATATATTTCTTTGTTAATTACACATGACAAATTTCTAAATTACAAATTACGTCATTGGCAAGTGTAACTCACGTATATGGCCTGCTGCACTCGGGTGTCTACTTGATATAGTTAATAGTCACGTAAAGTGTTTAAATGGCAAAAGGGCCAGTGGAGGTGCCTGTTTGATCGTTGAGGACAACTTAAAGGGGTTGTTTACGTATTTCGCATTTTCCTTTTTTTAAACTAAAACTAATATTCTTTCACTCAATATAAATTGAAATTTATCTAATTGTAGCATATTTATTTCTAAAATCTTATAATTTTAGATTATCAATGCATATAAATTAAGAAAATAATTCTAATTGGCAGAACTTAAATATAGAAGAATTAATCAAAATACTCGCCCGCCCAACTGTTTAAACTGAAAATATCAGTTAAAAATATAACATATACATAATTTATATATTATATGTGTATAATTATGTATACTGAATGTATAAACTATGTATACGACTAGAAAAAGTAAACCATGAACATAGACGACTATTTATGTAAACATCCCTTAAATATAGTGTTATTGTCCCATGCGCAGCATGGGTTATCTTTACTAGTTTACGTAAAAATTGCACGGGGCGCCCTATTTGGTCGCCCTCATTTAACCTATATCCATTTTTTTTAAACTTTTAACTTGTACCCACTTTTTAAAAAACTTCAGCTCCCTTTCTTCTCCGCTTCAGTACCTCACCAGAAGAAAGCAAGGATCTAGATTGAGATCGATATGCATAAAAACAACATCACAAGCTGTGCAAAAGCTACCCTTTCACGTTCTTACTTTATTTTTTAGCTTTTCTTTTTTCCCTTCGAGAATTGGAATGACTGCTCTAGCTCTCTCCTCTGCTTTCTACCCACTAATCCAATCCCCAAGATGATACATGTATATATCCCTCTCTGACCTCTGTTTTTTTCTTGTGCCTTTCACGTTTTTAATTAATTTAAAAATATTTATACCTGCCTAGCTAATACAAGACGAGCAACTGTATGTAATATTAATAGGTGGTAAAAAAACTTCAGCTCTAGTATGTAATATTAATAGGTGGTAAAAAAACTTGAAGTTTCCCAGTTACAACAACTTCAGCTCTAGTATGTAATATTAATAGGTGGTAAAAAAAACTTCAGCTCTAGTATGTAATATTAATAGGTGGTAAAATAACTTCAACTCTAGAGCTGAAGTTTCCAGTTACAACACAAAAACATCAGCTAAGTTATGCGAAAAAGCGGGTACGCTTGCAAATTTTTTTGCAAAGCGGGCACAAGTTAAAATGTGACACAAAAAGCGGGTATAGATGCAAATGCCCCCTAGTTTACTTATGTAACACAAAGTCATTAGGAGAAAAAAATATATATATATTTCATATAATGCATAAGCCAAGTCGAAAGATCTTTTGATTACAAAAAAGAATTATTTAATAACTTTCTGTGATAGTGAGGCAAAGTTGAGTAAATTACTTTACAAAATAAAGTATTATTTTTTGTAAGTAAATATGGTGCAATAAAAAAAAGTTGAGTGACCATGTGTGAAATATCCCCTGGTATTTTTTCCGTGAAAAGAAATCTCCCTTCTCAAATAGTAAGAATGAAAAAAAAAAAAAAAAAGTTCTGTTCTACTATTTTAGGCAACTGAGTCGAAAATACAGCAACATTTGATCAATATCTAAAAATTGTAATGCCACACGGAATATATAAATATTGATGAAGCCATGACGAGGACTTTCCAAATATCGAGATGCTCTAATCGGTCGTAAGCAGAAATGGAGAAACTAGAGAACCTTTACCGTATGAGAGGTACTGGAAACTAGCAGCATGCCAGCATCTTGCGGTCACAAAGAACAAGAGAACTACCAGATTGTCACAAGATCCAGAAAACAAACCTATAACATGCTATGAATTCACTGCAAGGAAATGTGAAAATTTGCTATTACAGTGGGCAGAGTACAAAAGCATTTTGACATCAGCACAGTTTATAGACTATGCTGTTTCACAGAGGGTTGAGATTCAGTAAGTTCGACACATGCAGCAGAGCCAACGGCTTCTACAGGTTTTCCAACAGGAAATATCAACTTCTTAACCTCTACCGAACAAAACTACCACCAGTCCTGTACAAGATCTAGGCCTCTTTCAACTTGCGTTGGATGTACCTTGCGGCACCTCTTCGTATATGCCCGATTCATCATTATATGAGTACCTACATTGATCAAGCCAAAACAGTTGAGGAAGACGCTAGTATTGTCTTTACAAATTGCGGATGACCAGTCCAAAATAGAAAGATTGCAATAGTTGAATGTCATTACCATTGTCCTGATGCTGCATGACAATACAGTCCAGATGCTGGATCATAATAGTGGCCCAAACTGCTGCTGTAGTAATAACTGGTCGACAAAAAGAAAAAAAAGAAAAAAAAATTTAAGTTTGAGAGAGAACAATACCAAAAAATGCACTATGGTAACAGGTAATTAATGGCACATTCCGACTATCGAGACTTGGCAGCTTCTTAAACAATGGAATTGAAGTTCCAATACAGATTGAAAAACAGGAAGCATTCTTATCGCTATTGATATCTTCTATCTGCTCTTATCAAGTCAATAGGAAAGATTAGACAAGCAGGTAACTCATACATATTTTGGTAGTCCTTGCCACTGCTAAAACAAAGATGGATACCATATCATGCAAAGAACTATGCATACTACCATGAACTTCCATAACAAATATTAACATGTTTCGGAACAAGAGTTTTGTGGCCAGAAACTGACGAATGGAATGGGAACCTAAAAGGAATACTTCTGCCAATATTAACTTGAAAAGAATGTAGACACAGTATACGGGGACTAAGTATAAACTATGCCATTATTGGAATTTAGTGAACTCCAGAAAAATCAAGTTCAAATAGATTTAATGGGATCCTCTTCCTTTCGAACTACAACGTTGAATAGCTCTTTGACTAAACAACGGTGATCCCTACAATACTCGAATTTCAAAATGATACAATTTGATCTCTTAATTACCATGACATATGATACTGGAGGGAAAAGGTAGTGCAATGAGCTAAAAGGTAGAAAACATACCCAGAGGACTCATCAAAGACATAATCGCCATGCTGATCACCTACAGTTTACATTGAGTAGGAGTAACATATGTGGAAAGGGGGAAAAAACTAAAAAAAACTCGTCATCTCATCTTACGATAGTATAATGGACTAAATTTGTCAGTAATGTGAACTCTGAATGTGTTTAGGGATCAAATTACCTCCATTAGAGGCAGGATTAGCTGGAACATTTTCATCGTCTTCACCAAACATGTCATATGCATCATCACTCTTATTAGCTGAGTTATATGAATTCGACGAAGCCACATCTGCATTATGCATAGAATGTCCTCCTGCTGTTGCAGTTGACCCACTGGGAAGGAAATGTTCATCGAGGACATTATCGGGCTTAGGCTGCATCGAGTCAATAGATTTACCCTGTCTTGCCTGAGCTAACTTCTCATACCCCTCTGCAGCAATAAAAATGCAAATTAGGAAATGCCCTTACTCATGCAGCTCAAGAGAAATGTAAGTGCACCTAAGTGAAGCATCAATTGTTACTTCAAAAACCTAATATAAAATTTACAGCCTCCAAATCATCCTTATAGTAACTAAAAGGCAATGCCAGCAACCAGGGGAAAAATCTAGCATACTTTTTTGTTTTTCTTTGCATCCTCATCCCTCCACCCTCTTCGCCGGGGGGGAGGAGGGGCTTAACCAGTTTGACTAGGGAAAATAAAAGAATGGAATGTGGAGGAGACAGGACTTCCAACATATATTTTCCACTTCCCAAAGTATGATTATGGTAAGGAAATGCAGAGGTGGAGGAGGGAACAACACAATGGCAAGTACCTGCTTCCCGCTGGAAACTCTCTTGCTTTTCATCATACACATCTGTGAAACAGAAAATAGATTAAAACATAAGTTAAAACAGCCCTTGTTACTATATTCAAAGATTACCTTGCAATTTAGTTATAACGCAAACACACTTACTGTGGTCTCCATTCTCCATCAGCTTCATAGCATCTTCCGTTAGCTGATCAAACAGCTGCTTAGTTTCTGCAGACATTTTGCACTTTTTATTGTTTGAGGTACCTTTCAATCTCCTTAAAGCTTGCAAAACCTGTTGAAAGTATCAAATTTCTGCCCATGAGTTCTAAAGCAATAAAGAATATCAAGTTGATAGCACAAAGATTCTTGATAGAAGCACTCAAACATAACAAGTGGATATCATTATCTTACACAGCCTGCCAAATTTATATGAGCAATAAATACAGGAATGAAAATCAAATGACCAACTTGTATAGTGTAAAATTAACTGTAATGTTGAGAGAACTGGTTGCGATGCTAATTCTGTGTAAGCAAATGCAAATAGGCAACTGATTTATTTAGATGGAAAGATGAATTAAAATAAAACACCAGCTTCTAGAAAGCAATCTCAGCGTCCTGCTTTCATAAACAGTCCACAGTTCAAGGAATTATCAAAAACAAGATGAATGATCACAGCGCTGATGCCCCAGATGCAGACATGGTATAAGAACAAAAAAAAGAGCTAGGCATCTTGAAAGTAAAAGAGAAGGCATGAGTTTTCTGGTGTTCTCAAACAGTCAAACACAAGATATTTTTAAGATTTTAACCTTTCAAGCAAATAAATGAAACAATCATTCGTACAAAATCTTCTATCGTCTTCCTTTAATTGAATAACAACATGTACCTTCAAAGCAACCTATGAATCTAACAGGTTTATTATAGAGAATAGAGAATGCGGCCTGCCAACAAGAAAGTGGACTAGCATTCCAGATGACACACCTCTGCCTGCAGGCACCAGGAACCTTAGGTAAAGGCTTATGCACCAGATACTACAACCTTACACTGGAGGAATATTCTGGTTGACAAGGGCAGATGACCAAATGGGGGGGGAGGGGG
>NW_017671323.1:62036-308375 GCF_001879085.1 Nicotiana attenuata
GGGGGGGGGGGGGGGGGGGGGGAATAAAATGGTGTGGCGCCAACTTTGAATGTATAGCATTTTGTCATTAACTTGGAGACAGGAAACAAGCAGGTAACTGACTGACCAACTACAGCAAACAATATGCTAAATTTACTTGTTATTGCATGGGTAGCAATGAGTGTTTAGAAAGTATTTGCAGAGGAATCAAGAAGAATTACCAAATTATCAGATGCAAAATAGCTAGTGTGAATGTGCTACCATGATGCAATTAGTGATGAAATAGCTCCTGTAGGATGCGAAATTTTCGACAGGACGTGCTATTCTAACTGGTACAAAAGTTTTGGTTGAAAACTAAGTTGCTCGGACTCTTCAAAATCCCTGCCACATCCATGCGACACAACATGGGTGTGGTTGTAGGATCCACACCAGATTTGGCCAACTTATGTTGGGTGCTTTGACTACATCTATGATCGAGAAGTATATATTAATTGGGTATTTGATTTGATGTTTGGGTATATATATATATATATATATATATATATATGCGCTAAAGATGAGAATGCTTTGCTATAACGCGAGATATCTTATGAATAAAATATTAAGAGCTTTTCAAGATTTAAATTTTATTAGTTTCAGTTTAATAACTTTAATTAATAAAAATCTATACTTTATATATCATAATATATATTAATTGGCCGTATCCACATTTAGATCCATACCGCCAAATCCTAAAGTTTATGTGACGAAGAATCCGACTTCTAGATCCACACCCGTGTCGGATACCCGCATCGGAGTCCTAGCAACACAGCTAAAAAAGCCAATAAGGCAATTACTACATTGCGGTCATTATAAAGTTTTAACCTACATGTTTCTGGTAATGATTCTAATATGGGCACAACTCTTAAATTCAGTAACTTGGGAATAACCCCCATAAAATCCACCTTGTGCTGTTCTAACTCCTTCAGTAACTTGCCTTGCCTCATTTTTTTCTGTTCAACCAAGAATCAAGAAAAAACCTTTAAATAACAATTAAATTTTAAAAGATCAACCAGAAAAGAAGCCTCTACATTTCTATCCCCTTCTAAAAAAAGCAGCAAAAAGCCACCAAGAATTTTTGCTTGGACAATGGAGAAACTGGAATTGCAAGCAGCAACTGTAGCAAAAAACAGAAGGTAACAACCAACATGTAATCATTACCTATCACAAAAAAAAAAAAAATATGACAAAGACAGATGCAGTTCATATTCAAACCACCAGAAGAAAAATAAAGAGAGAGCATATAAAATTTTGTGAAGACTGTTTATTAGGAAACACAAAGTGAGAGCATATACAGTACAAAAGATCAAACTGGTTTGTATTAGACTGTTTTGTTTGTGGTGTAAACAGGTTTACACTGAAAATACTGTCTCAGTCGTATATAATCTAGGCTCCTGCTAGGATTTTAGAACAGTTTTCTTCTATTTTTGGTTCTCATGTAAATATGGTTTCAGTACAACATATTTTTTGTAGTGTATATGCTAGGATTTTAGGACAGTTTTCTTCTGTTCTTGGTTCTCATGTAAATATGGTTTCTATTTTTGGTTTCAGTAAACTGTTCTAAAATCTTCGGTGTAAACAGGTTTACACTGCAGAAACTGTCTCAATCATATATAATCTAGGCTCCTGCTAGGATTTTAGAACAGTTGTCTTCTATTTTTGGTTCTCATGTAAATAAGGTTTCAGTACAACCTATGTACTATTCTTTAACATATACAAATGTTACAATCTCAAAAAAACAAAAGAAAAAAATTGTGAAGACTACAAAAGAATTATCCACAAACATATGCCAGAACAGTACTTATCCATTAAAAATAATGAAAAATAATAACAAGAAAATAGCAACAATAGCAGCAGCAACAACAACAACAACAATAATAATAATAATAAACTAGACAACACGAGGTGGAAATACTTACTGTTTCTCCCGGCTCAAGCACATCAGCAATGCGCCTCTTCATCGTTCCTAGTTCTTCTGCCGTAAGGTCTTGAATCTCATCCTCATTTGATATCCTGATAGCACTCTTCCCAGAAAATCTTTTCTCGGTATCAACACTATCAAGCCATGCATCCTGCGCACTTCACTAGATCAGCAAATGATGCAAGGATTGGGGGCTGGGGATAGAAAATGCTTCATGAAAGACTAGCACCTTGATCTCATTTTCATTTAAATATTCAACATAATTTCCTGCTGCATCAAAATAACCTTCTTCTCTCTCTTTATCCAGATTAAAAGGCTCTATTGCAATTCCATCATCAATGAATGTTTCATGTTCCTGCAACCAAATCCATTATCTACACCGGATAGAAATATAAACAACGGAATATGGAACTTTAGCCATAGAGCAATAGAATATGCAAAATTTGACATTGATAATAACTCTTGAGTGCTTTAGAGGGTGTTTGGCTAAGCTTTATAAGCTCATAAGCTGGTTAAACTGGCTTATAAGCACCTTTTGACTTATCAATGCGCTTGGTAAACACCCAAAATGCTTACCAATATCTACATCTATCTATCTATATTATATTAAAAGTAGGAAGCCCTTTAGTCAAATGTTAAATTACCAAAATATCCTCTTAAATAATTTAAATACCTTACTTGTAAGAAAAAAATTCACTCCCCAACCAACCTTCATACTCTTTTATCACAACCATCTATTCACAAACTTATTTTCTATTAACTGCAATTAACTTAACTTCAATACTAAACAATCATCAAAATCGTAATATGCATATATATTGGCATCTTCAAGTGGATTCCTAAGCAACCATATTTGAGCTAGGATTTTATTGGGTGGTGGACCCATTTTTAAAAACTTTATTTTTTGTCTTCAACCTTGCTCGAACAATGCAAGAGGTTGACACTATTTCAAGAAGGTAAAACTCTTTTTTGATCTCTCTGATTTTCTTCTTTTTCATGTGTTCTCAAGATACATAATATCAACACTATATCAATATAATATGTAGATGCTTTATTTAAAAGAAATTATAAGTGTCATACTTTCGCATTAATAAAATTGGTTAGGCCAAACAAAAGTTAGGTTTTGTGTAATATGGAATTGAAATTAAACTTGATTCTTACTCTTTTAAAGGTAAATGTAGGGAGTAACATCATCTAATGATATGTTTATCTATTAGTTTTTTTGTACTAAAGAGGAAAGATTTTCCTCTTAATTAGATGATGTTAACAAAGTAAAGATTGGAGATAGCAGATAAGTAAGAAATAATAGAACGAAGAAAACTTGTGTGAGAAGTGTATTTTTTTCTCTCTCAATATTTTTATCTGATCCAAAAATTTAGGACATTGGACAAAGACTCCTTTTTATATATAATTAGCGAGTATATAAAGACTCATGTTAACGTATAATATCCTCTCAACTTTTAAGTGTCTGATCTCAGTGTTGTCAAAGGCGCGCTTAAGCCCTGAAGCGAGGCTCAAAACATGTTAAGCACTTCGCCTTGCTTTGTGGGCGCTTTACTGTTGCATCAAGGCTATAAGACATACTTTTCCTTACCAATGAATGTAATCCTGAAAAGGTAACATTACACAATTGATATTTCACTTTATCGTAAAAAAAAATCAATTTTTTTGTCCATATATTTGTTATTCATTCTTATAATTATTAGTCTTGGACTACAAATACATATTTTTACTTTTTCTCTAGTTGCGCCTTTTATCATTAAAGCCCACTCTTTATTTGCACTTTGCGCTTAAAGCCCCAACAAATCTTAGAGCTTTTTTGCGTTTTTCGCCTTTGATAACACCGTCTGATCTTTGCTAATTTGAATGGGTCTCGTATAGAGAAAAATAAAGTAAAATAAACATAGACGTACCGTAAAGTAGAGAATAAGAAAATCACACTAATAAAAGTAAGCTGATAAAAAAAGCCAAAGAAGTGAAGATAGCCAATGCTATAAACAATGTACTTGCATATATGTGGAATGTGGATAACTTTTTACAAATATATATATATATATATATACACACACACACATATATATAGTGTTTCTTATAGTGAAATATACTATGAACTAATTTAATTTTACGTGGTATTTCTCAAAAAAATATTATTGTTGGGTGCCAATATAAAATATCAATTTAGTATTTTTCTTATATAAAAGTAACTTGTGCTACTAAAGCTACATTTCCAAAATTTGATTTATACTCTTACAGATTTCTTCATTCTTTAACTAGCTTTAGGAACAACATTTAACATTTCAGAAACATGATTTTAATATAATTTTTATCTCATAACTCAAACATACTACTCCCTCCGTTCCAATTTATTTGAACCTGTTTGACTGGACACGGAGTTTAAGGAAAAAATGAAGACTTTTGGAATTTGTGGTCCTAAACAAGTTAAAATGGGGTCCAGAGTATTTGTGTGGTTATAAAAGCTTCTCATTAAGGGTAGCATTGGAAGTTTAAGCTAAATTGTTTCCAAATTTAGAAAGGGTTCATTCTTTTTGGAACGGACCAAAAAGGAAATAGGTTCACATAAACTGGAACGGAGGGAGTATAAGGTAACATTTATGTAATTTTTCAAAATTGTATACTCATCATCAACATGGATATAAATGCACTGTACACCTACATACTAGCAAATTGAAACTGAGTCAATTTTTGATTTGTGTTATTTGAAATTGTAACCTTTGGATCAAAATTTAACATCTATGAATCCTTAAATTTAATCTATAAGTTTCTATAAATCTATAGGTTCTTTGGATTACAATACTTTTATTTTCAGTATTAACTCGCACAATAGACCCTTGTGGTCCGACCCTTCCCCGGACCCCGCGCATAGCAGGAGCTTAGTGCATTGGGCTTCCCTCTATTAACTCGCACAATAGCAATAATTTTTATAAGATATCCACATAGAAGTCCTCAGAAATCACAATAAGACATCTGATGACTTTCTATGTGGTAGAAGTTTTTTCTTAATTGAGCTAAGCTAAATGGGATCAACATTCATCATTTTCAGGAAACATTTTTTCATAACTTAAACACATTTTTAAATTTATGTAATTCATAAAAGTTATATATTCATTAATATGGGGTACACGCGCTATGCGGGTACCCTAAGACTAGTAACTAAAATCAACCAAAAGCCATAAGTTTGTCACCTGCCAATTTATAGTTTTTCAGCTTATAAGCACTTCTAGTTTGACCAAGAATTTTACTAGTTTATCCTTAATATTTTTTTTATTCTCAAAATATCTATCCCAGAACGACTCCTAGCTTCCTCTTTATTCCATATTCGTCGTTTCTCCTTTTTCTTTATAAAGATACTTTGAAATTTATATACTTTGCCAAAATTTTAACAATATTTTAGTTATTTAACAAACGAACGGCTTATCAGCCCTTTTTGCCAAAATACATCAACAACTTGTTAGCAGTTTCAGCATTTCTATCTAAACATGTATCTGCTTATTTATAGAATCAGTTTTAACATTTAAAAATGTTTTTCAACACTTAAAACTTATCAACTATTTATAATAAGCTAAACCAAGTGGGCTCTTAGTCTGTTTTATAAGTAGATCCAAATAACAAATAACAATATAATGGCATGAACTTAATGTGACTGCACATGAAGCATCACAAATGCAATATAATTATCATTTATGTTTGGAGAGTCTAAATAAAAGAAAGGAAACACAAGGAAAACAAAACAGAAGTAAATGAAGGAAGTAAAAGCCACTAATTTTTCGTTCCATTGTTTCGTTGGCTAGGGAAGCATTAAGGGCAGGAAAAATGTATTCAAGGGAAGTCAGAAGATAATTCTTCTCTTCTTTGTTTTCCTTTTGTCTCCTCTATGCAAATCAAAGTGTATGCAAAATCTAACTCTTGTTTTCCCCTTTTTCTCTGTTCAAAAACACACTATTCATGAAGTCCAAGAACACCACATAAGACAACATGAGACAATTCTATTGGACACATAAACAACAAATAGTGCCAACATTTTTCTCCAAAAATCACGACATTATTGTGCAAGTATAACTCAAATTAATTGATTTTCTTCAATACCCAATGAAAGACCAAAAATCAACAATTTCTAGAAGGGATAAAATAACTATTGCACTATTGCTTGGCAAACCAATTCATGAATAAATATGAATCTATTAACATGTGCCACTATCCTCCCTTAACCCCCCTCTCCCCCCACCACCACCAAATAACTCTCCCTCCAGCTACTCCCTCCCCGTGTAAGAAATATAAATGCTCTAGATACACTAGCTAGTCTGTTCAGTCCAGTAGAGCATCCTGCTATGTTAAACCCAATTTTGTCAAAAGCGAAAAGCTAAGAAAATTGCCATGTTTTGCTGCGTCAGAGATTAAAAAGCGCAATAAAGTGCGGTAGTGTAGAAAAATGCAACAACAACTACCCCACCTCAATGTCTAGTGGGGATCTGAATACTGATCCTCAATCCATTTCGCTCCATCTTGGACCGTTTCATTCCAATAATTTGATCTTGGGAATATTTATAGATTCATTAAACTAGAATTTCCACAAACTCATGCTTATCACCACAATAGACATACAATCTCTAATGAAATTAAAGGACTCGTACACTACACCAAACATAAAAATAAGTTTACCAACGATGACTAAGCCATTAACTTCACAAGTTTGTATCGCTTATATGGACAATCAAGATTAATTATGGTTTTAACTGTACAAATGAGTATCTAAGCTCTTCTAGATACAAAAGCAGCATGAATACTGCCAAGCACCAAAAATGTCTGTGTTTATTTTTTTTTTTTTTTTTTTTTTGAAATGGAGTATGTTTGTATTTATCCTAATACCACTTCCTTATCTCGATATATGAACTAGAAATCAGAGATCCACAAAAAATCTAACCACAAGCAAACAATTATAAAAGATATTTGAAGAAACAAACCCCATATTCCACTTCTGCTCGCGATATGTCAGCTATTTCACCTTCATTTTCTTCGTCAAGGAGCTCCGCTGTTATCTGATTCCTCCGTACCGAACGCTCTTTGGCTGCAAGGCGAGGATCTCTCCACCCACCAGGCAAATCTTCCCGCCCCTCAATCGTGTTATCTCCCTGCTTTACTTTCTTACCCTTTGGAAACCTTACCCGCTTCTGCCTGTAAGGTTGAGGAAGAAAGCAACATATCAATGCTAACATCCTTAAAGTCCAGCATCAAAGTGAAACCATTGTATGTTGTGATAGAGCATGGCAACCAATGTTTTTTTGATAAGGTAAATGGTATTAATAAAAAGGGAGAAACTCCTGTATACAAGAGGTATACCAAAAAGGTAGAGAATATACATCAAAACATGATACTCTACAAAAGACACCCAATCTTCTGTACAAGTATGGGCTACATGGGTTCACCAAAAAGTAATCTAAGACAAAAGACTATTCCTTAAATGTGCAAAATTATTTTATATCCCCTCAAAAGCTCTCCTATTTCTCTCTCCCCCAGACGACCCACATGAGTGCTACCGGAGCAATCTTCCATGCCTTTTGTCTTCTTCTCCTACGAAAACCGGCCCAACTATGCAACATGTCTCTAACGGTGCTTAGCAACCAATATTACATTGAAGAAGCCCATAATTTGACGTTGTATTACTCCCTAGCCCCATGAAACACATGATTTTTACAAGGACAAATTACAACAGGTAAAACTAATCTGTTCTTACATTTCTCGTACTAAACTCATGACAGTTTCGGCGTCGAAATACAACCCCTGATCTGAAAAAGAAAGCAGTTCCAGTTTGTCCTTCCTAACTGAAGCGGAAACAAGCAAAAAGGAATTGACCAGTCAAATTTGGAATCACAATTTATTCCTTATCTTGACTCAGGCAGAAACATATACTTCAGCCTAATCTTTTTATAAATTATCTTATATCCACGATCAGATTACAAATAGTTAGTGAAGAAATAATTTTGATATTAGTTTTGGGTATTGGACAAATTAACAAATAGGGCATCCAAATAATTTGTTCATCGTGGCTATACACTAGATGGAGACACTTCTCCAACATCATATTCCCATCATGTGTACGCCAGTGTAGGGATAAGTGTGAGATTTAGAGAATATCTTCTTTCAGAAATCCCTACTTTGTCGTAAAAGACGAACTTTTGAGCAGTGGTATGAAATGATCACAGTCAGAGGAAATGGATATAGATATTACATATAACTAATCCCAATTAGTTTGGGCATGAGGCATAGTTGTTGTATAATTCCTTACATCTGTAAGGTCTTGAATAAATAATGTATTTTCCTTACAGTATATAGTTCTCTCAAGGCCAAAAGCACCCTTTATTTCAAACACAATCCATTTATTCCACTAGCTATTTTCTGCAGGTTAATCAACAGTAATTTGCAGTAGAACTGTTAAGAATGGACCTCGGGCCTAACTCAACCCCAAAAGCTAGCTTGTGAGGTGAGGATTGCCCAAGATCATATAAGGAGACCAAGATACCCATAACCCACCGATGTGGGACACAACTCAACACCCCCTCACGCCCAGGCCTGCAACTGGAGCGGGGACAATATAAATGGGGGCCCAACATTGGTAATAATTGGATGGTCCTGGCTCTGATACCATGTTAAGAATGGACCTCGGGCCTAACTCAACCCCAAAAGCTAGCTTGTGAGGTGAGGATTGCCCAAGATCATATAAGGAGACCAAGATACCCATAACCCACCGATGTGGGACACAACTCAACATAAACCGAACTAATAGAATTTGGGTGCATTTGCAGATATCACGTTGTAAACAAACATATGTAGCAGCTGAAACGAAGCAACAGTGCATGCTCCTGCATTCCTCCACGAAGCTCCTTAGATTCTTACAACAACGAGCTTCCTTATTTATTTATTTATTTATTATCTTCCTGTTGATTCAAAAATACTCTCTTGCTTCAATTTATAATTTCGATAGTGAAATAAATATTTTTTTCTTCAGCATGATGTTTTCAAGCATATGCCAAATATCAATTATGAATCAATAGAAGTTAAAATTTTATTTCCGAACTCTTCTATGGAGGGAGTACAGAATAATATAAGTTTCCAGAAACCCTATGTATGTTGATAAGAAGTTAGGGCACAAAATCACATATAATTGAAAAGGAGAAAATAGTTAGTTACGTTGGAGCTTTGTTGGAGTCATCATCCTCAACATCAACGAAGGGGCGTTTGGAACGTCGCGACGAACCTTCTTCCATGGCGGCCGCGTAAATGACAGTTGGTATAACAGATATAAAAAATGAAAAGAGAAAACGGGGCGAAGTGGAAGGAGAGTTTAGTATAAAGGAAGGAGATCGAGCACAACTGTGCAGGGGTAGCAAGTAATTACACTATTTTACTCGGTGGGAAGTTAAACCGAACCTACATTTGTTCTTTTTTTTTTAAATAAAATGGTACTCCTCTGTTCCAGTTTATGTGAACCTATTTACTTTTTGGTATGTTCCAAAAATAATGGCCCCTTTCTAAATTTGATAATAATTTAGCTTAAACTTACAATTCTACCCTTAATGAGAAGCTTTTATAACCACACAAATACTCTAGACCCCTTTTTGACTTGTTTAGGATCACAAATTTCAATATTCTTCATTTTTTCTTAAACTCCGTGCCCAATCAAACAGGTTCACATAAATTCGAATGGAGGGAGTAGATTTTATCTATCTATCTATGTATCTGTACAGAATAGGAGAAGCAAAAACACTACATTAAGACAAGTGTCTTAACCACAAAAAACCAAGTGGCATTGTTAAGACAAAATAAACTACTTTTCTAACTAACTTTTTTTTGAATTTTAAATTTTGAATTAATTGGTTACACTACTTGAATTAATAAATATAGATATCTTATAATTATCAATAAAAAACGAAAATACAAAAAAATATTCTACTCATTCAAATTGGAGTTTTAAAATTATTTTACAATAAAAAAAACAAAAATAACAAAAAATAAAAAACTACCAATGCAAATTGGAGAGTAATTTCTTTCTAAAATAGTTGTAATAGTGTGTGTGTGTGTGTTTATATATGGGAGTAGTTATTATACTAAATGTGTTATTTATTAATAATCCATATGTCAATTTAACAATATTAAGTAATGGATAATACAGTTAAATAACCAAGGAACAAATATATATATATATATATATATATATATATATATATATATATAAGACTTATAAAAATAATTAGAATCTATCTATAGCTATATATTATTAAAAGGAGAGGACAAAACCCTCTCCTTAAGCCAAGTGGCAGCCTAAAGAAAAGCCACAGGTAACGACCCGGCCGGTAGTTTCATTAGTTACCGCTCCGTTTTCCCCATTTCTGCTTCTTATTGCTTTGTTTATCGGTTCTATATGTGATCGGGTTGGTTGGCTCGGGTTCGAAAAGGTCTTGCTAAGGTTTGAGAGATTTGTCTCTTTTAAGAAAGCTTAAGTTGGAAAAGTCAACCGGATGTTGACTTATGTATTAGAGGGCTCGGATGTGAGTTCCGATGGTTCAGATAACTTCGGGAGGTGATTTGAGATTTAGGAGCGTGATCGGAAGTGTTTTGGAGGTCCGGAGTAGATTTAAGCTTGAATTGGCAAAATTGAAATTTTGGTGTTTCGGGTTGATAGGTGAGATTTTGATATAGGGGTCGGAATGAAATTTCGGAAGTTGCAGTAGTTACGTAGTGTCATTTGGGATGGGTGTGCAAAATTTCAGGTCATTCAGACGTGGTTTGGTAGACTTTTTGATCAAAAGCGGAATTCAGAAGATTTTGGAAACTTAGGCTTGAATTCGATGTGATTTGGTTGATTCGACGTTGTTTGAAGTGTTTTGAAGATTTGTATAAGTTTGGATGGTGGTATATGATGTGTTTGTGCTTTTGGTTGGGGTCCCGGGGGCCTCGGGGTGATTTCGGATGGTTGACGGAGAGTTTGGGAGTTTGGTGAAGCTGCAGATTTTTCTGTTCTGTTGTTTCCACACCTGCGGATTGGGGGCCGCAGGTGCGATGCCGCAGATGCGGAATGGCAGTCGCAGAAGCAAAAAGGGACCAAGGGAGCTGGAACTGCAGAAGCGGTCAAGGAGCCGCACCTGTGATGGCACAGGTACGGATTATGCGTCGCAGATGCGGAGTTTGGCGATTTAAGTGACTTGCGCAGAAGCGCACCTGGGACCGCAGGTGCGGGTCCGCAGGTTCGAGTTTGGGACCGCAGAAGCGGTTTAGCTGGGGCAGAAGGTATAAATTATTTCCTTCGCGATTTTTGAGCTATTCCACCATTGCTAAGTCGGTTTTTGGAGCTTTTTGGGCGATTTGAAGAAGGATTTCAAGGGGATTTCATCGAGGTAAGGATTTTTGGGCCTAAAACTTGTTTCTATGATATTATTTCACGGATTAGATCTGTAATTAATGGAATCTAAGGGTTAAAATTGGGGAGACTAGGGCTTGTTATTGGAGACCTAGACTTGAGGATTTGAGGTGCCATTTGTGGTCGGATTTTGGAACTTTTGATATGTATGAACTCGTGGGCAGATAAGAGTCTAATGATATAAAATTTATCGAATTCCGAGACGTGGGCTCGGGGGTCGGGTTTGGTTAATTTCGGGAATTTCGTTGTTTTTCGATTGTTTTCGAGTGAGCTTTTTTCCCTTAGCATATTTTGATGGTTACGTTCTGATCGTGCCTAGATTTGGAGCATCCGGAGGCCGATTCGAGGGGCAAAGGCATCGCGAGCTAGAGTTTGGGCTGGATTGAGGTGAGTAATGATTTTAAATGTTGTCCTGAGGGTATGAAACCCCGGATTACACAGTGTTAGGCTATGTTGAGGTGACGCACACGNATATATATATATATATATATAAGACGTATAAAAATAATTATAATTATTATGAGAAAAGTCGTACATATATACACATAACTAAAATCATAATAAATGATTAGTCATAAATGAGGAATACAAAAAAAAAAAATCAAAGGATATCGTAAAAATATATATACTAATTAAATTTCTCATATAGAAAAATTTAGTTAATAAATAGAACTCATAATTTCATAATAAAAAATACAAAAATATAAAGAAACTATTAGGATATAATACATAAGATAATATATTATATATAAATCACATTTTATTAATTAGTAAAAATATTAGTACATTTTTATAAAAATAATAAAAGGCTTATCTCTTTATACTTTTAATGAATTCAAAATTATAATTTAGTAAAAAAAATTATATTATTTAATTTTCAGTAAAATATAAAATGAGAAAACTAATTAAACATATAGTAGAAAAGAATGTACGAAAGGAGGCGGATAAAGATAATTTTATAATATTTATATTTTGAATTAATTAATAAATAAAATATAAATATATAACACTCAATAAAATTATTGATAAATTTAGACAATTGAAGAATTTTAAACAGTATAACATAAGTATAAAAATATATATTTCCAGAATAAGAAAATATATACGTATGTTCTACTAGAAGAGAAGTAGTATCAAAATATTAAGCCAATTGATAAATTAATAAAAAAAATCACATTAGTAAATGTATAGTACTAAGTACTTGCTAATTTAATAAAGAATAAACAATTTATTTGTTTACTATAATGCTTTGTATCCTTTGATTTTTTATAAATTTTATTATATTTATGTACACTAAATAATAAAATATAACTAATATTTATTAAAATAATATGATATATTAGATCATAATTTTATAAAATTAATATTGCGTCAAATTATCCGCGCATCACGCGAGTTCTGACACTAGTATAGAAAGAATTACAAGAAAATACACATGATAACAAAAAATGACCCATGTTTTTAAGCTTTACCCGACCTAGCACATATTCTACATATTTTGAAAACATCAGCTTTTGCAAATTCAAAATATGTGTTCTTACAACCATTGCTTCTAAAAGTTATGGAGTTAAATTTGTGTTCTCACAACTATTGCTTTCACTCTCTCTTCTTCTCACATCTTTTACATATGCTAGGGCCCGTTCGCCATTACTGCTTCTCTCCCTATGTCACCTGGTTGCAATGTAAAAAAATTAAAGAGTAGAAGTCCACCATTGAAGGCCATTCAAAGCTTTGCTTTCGAAAATATAATTTTTTGAGTTTGTTAGTTGTTTGGATTGGGTGTTGTTCCAATTGATTGAAAATATCAAAAGGATTTCAAAATTTAAGTTTGAAGTGATTTCGAGTAGATTTGAGCAAGATTTGAGTTAAATTTCAGTAAAGACGCAAGGAAGAAGACGAAGTCAGTTTTTTGTATAATTATGTATAATCTTGTATAATAGTGTATATGAGTGTATAAACACATCTTATACACTTTTATACACCTTTATACAAGCGTCTGTAGACGAACTTCTTCCACGATTTTCAGTTGCAATTCTTGTTCGGAACCAGTCCAAATCTCAATTAAATGACTTCAATTTTATATACAACCTCCTTATACTATTTCTAACAAGTCTAAATAACACCCACTCCAAATTTCTCACAAAATCAAATTCGAAATTTAAACCCACATATTTAAGCTTGTTAAAAATTTAATTTTCACCACCCAAATGGATTTGGTTTGTTCAACTAATATTTGAGTCACGGTTACTGATTCGAAAATTAACTTCGAAGCTTGAACAATCTTTTTTAAAAATTAAATAGTAATTTTGAGAACCTATTGGAGTTGGATGTTGAATCTTAGCCTATTATTTTTAGACTAGTTGGTTGTAAATTGAAGTATGGGCTATAAAATTGAAAAATAGAGAGCCCAGTTGTTCTTATGTGAAAATTTCCCTTTCATATAAACTTATAACCGTATCAAATAATAGATTAAGTTTTTAATTTTATAAAACTAAATCTAAAATATGCCGAATGTACCGAATAAATTTATATATAAAAAATATATTTTAGATACTAAGTTTAAAATTAACAAAGCATTAATTTTTTTTCTTGGGTCTTGTGATTATGAAAATGGCTACAAGTGAACAACAACAACAACAACGACCCAGTAAAATCTCACTAGTGGGGTCTGGGGAGGGTAGTGTGTACGAAGACCTTACCCCTACCCCGAAGAAGTAGGGAGGCTGTTTCCGAAAGACCCTCGGCTCAAGAAGACGAAAACACAAAGACATAATATCAGTACCTCCAATAGAAAACATAAGAAAAATAACATCATGAAAATGAGAAAGTAGATGCAAAAGAAAAACGATAGACAGCGTATAGACCAGGCGCTATGAAAAATGAAATTGTAGTAAGACACAACATTACCGCTAGCTGACTAGAAAAACTACCAGAATAGCCTCACAAAGGGACGAAGTAAGGAAAGACTCAACTATCTCCTAACCTACAACCCTAATACTCGACCTCCACAGCTTCCTATCAAGGGCCATGTCCTCGGAAATTTGAAGCCTCGCCATGTCCTGCCTGATCACCTCTCCCCAATACTTCTTAGGCCGTCCTCTACCTCTTCTCGTGCCCTCCAAACCAACCGCTCACACCTCCTTACTGAAGCATCTGGGCTTCTCCTTCGTACGTGTCCGAACCATCTGAGTCTCGCTTCCCGCATCTTGTCATCAATGGGAGCCACGCCCACCTTCCCCTGAATATCTTCATTCCTAATCTTATCTATCCTAGTGTGCCCGCACATCCACCTCAACATCCTCATCTCTGTTACTTTCATCTTCTGGATATGTGAGTTCTTAACAGGCCAACACTCAGCTCCATACATCATGGCCGGTCTAACCACCGTTTTGTAAAACTTACCTTTGAGTATTGGTGGCACTCTCTTGTCACACATGACTCCAGATGCTAACCTCCACTTCATCCACCCCACCCTGATATAGTGTGTAACATCTTCGTCGATCTCCCCTCCCCCTTGGATAACCGATCCAAGGTACTTGAAATTGCAACATATTGGGATGACCTGTGATTCAAGCCTCACTTCCACACCAACTTCCCTCGGCTCCGCACTGAACTTACACTCCAGGTATTCCGTCTTCGTCCTGCTCAACCTGAAACCCTTAGAATCAAGAGCCTATCTCCATACCTCCAACCTCTCGTTCACACTGGTTCGCGGCTCATCAATCAGGACTATGACATTGGCGAATAACATACATCACAGTACCTCCCCTTGAATATGATGCGTTAACACATCCATCACCAGGGCAAATAAGAACGGGCTGAGCGCAGAACCTTGGTGTAACCCCATAACAACTGGAAAATGCCCAGAGTCACCTCCTACTATCCTAACCCGAGTCATAGCCCCCTCATACATGTCCTTAATTGTCCAAATGTAGGCAACCGGCACGCCTTTTGCCTCCAAGCATCTCCAGAGAACTTCTCTAGGAACCTTGTTGTACGCTTTCTCTAAATTAATAAACACCATGTGCAGATCCTTATTCCTCTCCGTGTATTGTTCCACCAACCTCCTAATAAGGTGTATAGCCCCCGTAGTAGAACGACCCGGCATGAACCCGAACTAGTTGTCGGATATAGACACCGTCCTCCTCACCCTCGCTTCAACCACCCTCTCCCAAACTTTCATCGTATGACTCAGTAATTTGATGCCCCTATAATTGTTACAGCTCTGGATATCACCTTTGTTCTCATATAATGGGACCACCGTACTCCACCTCCACTCATCCGACATCCTCTTCGTCCTAAAAATAATATTAAACAACTCGGTCAGCCACTCCAAGCCTGCTCTACCCACACACTTCCAAAATTCAACCGGAATTTCGTTTGGCCCGGTCGCTCTGCCCCTAGTCATCTTACGCATAACTCCCACGACCTCCTCTACACGTGACCAAATAATTAATATCCAAAGTGCCAACTATCATACCTGTGAGCACGTAATTTTTGGCCCGATATGAAAATTGCTCTTAAACGTTCCAAAATAGCCTTTAATTAATTTTTATAGAACTTTAGAATTTTTCGTATATTTGATATGTTTTGTGCGTATTTGTGCTTGGTGCATCTTTAGTTGCATTTTTAGTTCATAAAAATATCAAAAATATTTTGTATTTTTACTCTTTACATTTATAGATTTTAATTACAATATTTATTGTATTTCAAAACAATACAAATATCTAAAGAATGGGGCTTTAGACACTTTGCATTATTAATTTTTAATCGCATTAAAGTTGCATCTTTAAAAAACGAAAACCATAAAATAATTGCACTAATAATTTTCTTGCTTTTTAGTTTAGTGAATCAGCTAAGAGATTAGCTGAATTTTAGTCAAAGTGTTAGATAAATAGATGATTAGGTAATTTGTGCAAAAATAATTCAAATTAGAATAGGTGTTTAATTTTGAAAGAAACAAGGAGGAATAAGGATTTTTGGACATTTTAAAACAAACTGGGCCAACACCCCCAACAGCCCAACGTTTACCAATATCCGTCCCAAATCCCCACCTTTACCCAATCCAGATCCCCATCTTAATTCTTGGAAAAAAACGACGTCGTTTTCGTCTACAAACGACCCCACCCCAAGTCAAATGGTCAACGTTTCATCTCCACCCTCCATTCATGTTAATCCAAGGGTTGAGAATTGATCCCTGATTTTGATATAACTGTCCTAAAATCAAGTTAAAGACCTAAAGTCATCCCTTTTTGATGTTTGCCCCTCTCCGCCGCCATCACTACGAACCACCACTGGAAATCGTTCCCATCGTCCGCTGCTCATCTACCACCTGTTGGCCACCGGCAGAAAATCGCCTCCACTGGCCGAAGTCAACCAAATGACCTCAAATCACCATTTTTCTTCTCCTCTCCTATCCTCTCCTCTCCCTCTACACTCTCATAACAAGATCAAGTCCAAATTCCTACTTTATCATCGCCCTCATCAAAATCCTAAACGTTTGGCCCTTCCTTGATTTCACCAACTTTCTTGAGACAATAAACCTCAATACTTACCCTATTAGATAGGTCTCAAAAAGATCCATCTATTTGTGTAGGTATTTGGTCATTCCATCATCTTTAGCACCGGTCAACTTGTCATTCACCGGTTAAATCGACTTGTATACGTCCTCATTTCCTTCGTCGGACTCCCATGAGTCTTTTCTTTCAAGAAGATCCAACCGGAATTCAATTTCGAGCCGGATCTCTTGGAGGAAAAGACTTTGGTGGTTGGAATTGATACAGCAGGCATCACTGGCTTCTCCTTGTTTCTTGTTACTTAGGAGTTGGTAACTTCCTATCTCTTTGCTTCTCCAACTGTTTTGTTTCTTTGGTTTGGTTTGTTGAATAAGTTTTGCACTAGTAATCTGTTACGAAGTACATTGTTAATTTGGAATTCGAGTTATGCTGGTGGATTGTTTACTTGTGGTTCAATGATTTTTTACTTTAGTCTAGATTGTATTTTTGATTAGGACTGTTAGTAGTCAATTTTGTCGTTCGTAATTAAGTTGATTTTGTCTCTGCACGGTGAGCCATAAGGATTGGGCATGTCTTGATTGACAAGCAGGCTCATTGATATTTGGGGCTTAACAGGAAAGGTTTGGACCTGGGTCATGGGTCTGTTGGCCAAAGGCCCGGGCATTTGGGTTGATCAAATGCAATAACAGGGGGTGAATGGGTAATTAAGGGAATTAACTTAGGGAATAATTTTGTAACTGCTTATGAAGCTTCTATGAAGTGGGGGAAGGGACTATTTAGCAATAAAAAAAGAAACCGGTCGGTTCTGGGTCCTTATTGAGTAAAATCAGAAAAACAAAAGGGGGATAAGAAAAAGAAAGGAAAAAGACCTAAAACAAAATTTCGTTCTATAAAGCACCCTTCACCCACACTTTGTGCATCCATCTCACTCACTCACACAATTCATACTCACACACTAGCATCTAGGAAAATCTGGAATTCAAATTCCAGATCTAAGAATTCAAAAAGAGCTCTAAAAACAAAATAAAAATAGAAACAAAAGAGGGATTTCACGGTTATTTTCAACTCTTGCTTCTTTGCTTCATATTTTCTCGGAACTCGAGTGCTATTTGAGCTATAGAATTGTTGTCCATTGCTGTTTTTATTGTTTCTATTCTACTAATTCACATGTTTCTGCCTTTATTTAGCTATCTCAAGTTCTATTATCAAATACCTAGGTACATGTCCTTAAACTTGTATCATTGCTTGATAAATTGACTGAAATTTTGAATGAATTGTGTTTTCTGATGTTCAATCTATGTGTCGTGTTTGTGTTAAATAAATTACTTAGTAGATTTGAGTAAAAATTTGAATCATGCTCAACATGTTTGGTGACTCAATTCCAAATCTCAATTGGCTAATAAGATTTGTTTGTGTATGAGTTTAAAATGACCGTTTGTTCTTAACCATATACAAATTGATATGTTTTGAACTTAACATGGAATGTGTTAGAAATCTGAAAATCAGTGTCTTCATGTTACTTGGGGTTGTAAGTTTGAACAATATACGAGGAACTGGACTCGAGGCTGCTCACTACCGAATTTTTCATTTAACGTTTGAAGTCGAGGTCTGAATGAGAATCTGGACATCTAATTCGGAAGCATGAGTAGTACTTTAATCGTTTGAAACCTTATAACACTATGAAATCTCAGAATGCAAAGCATTAGTTTAAGGATCAGATGTTGGTAAAAGTTTCAAATCACGTTGGATGTAATGAATTAGAGCTGTAATTTCGAATTTAATTGATCATGTATTAACGTTTTTGAGAATAGTTCTGTAGTTGATTTTAAATTTGAACAAATCATGTGTTTATTTTGAAAAGTATGTAATTATCCCCACTTTATCATGTTGTATGTTAATCCTATTTGAACTTTGAATTTGGATTAGTGAACTGGCGATTCCGAGTTCCAGCAACTATTGGGCCGGCCCAGATGCACTGGTTTTGGGGTTAGAGTTAAATGAGCTTTAGGTTTCACGTCAGTTAGGGCTCATTTTCAGGCCCCTTTCGGTATGCTGACCATTTTTTAAAAGGGGTCAGTATACTTTGGGCTTTACACTTGAGCCCATACGCCAATACTATTAGTATGCTTGGCCTAAACATAAGTCACCTCAACCAATTTTTCCCCTTTCATTACCAATCAATATTACTCTCGGAAGATAAGTAGTTCCTAATCAATATCAAATACACATATTAAGTCCAAATTTTGAGTGATTAGGAATTAATTAATAACTCCAACTTAGTGATGTGATTCTTCGAGTTAACAAAGAACCAACCAACTAGGATCAAGATCTTGAAACGAAAACTTGGTTTGTGGATCAATTCAAGATTCAATGTATCTCAAGTTTTAGAACTCGGAATATGGTAATTCAAAAACGAGCCGAAAGATGACGATCTGAACTATAAGAAAGACTATTTACTTGTTCAAAACAAGTAATTATTGGTGTTGCGGTTCAATAAAAGTTCCGATTCTATTATATCAAAAGAATGAATTTAGATTAAGAAACGTATTCTTGAATGATCGAGAACTACAAAAGTTCCTAAAGTCACCATTTGGAATCAATTAACGTGATAAAGAAATACCACACGTAATTAAAAATAAGATAATGACTATCACCACCTTGCTTGGAATCAAAAACAAGGATAAAGAAGACAAAATAGAGGAAAACACTCTATTGCATATTAGGGTCAAAGCTACAAAAAATGTGAATTCTCTCCTACAAGGCAAGAGAACCCTTTATATAGGCCTAGAGTCTCTTCTTTGATTATTACAATTCCTGTTCTAATAAGAAAATAAAATAATTAAAGACAAGGAAAGTAAAATCTCTATTTTACAAGGAAAAGAAACTAGAATCCTACAAAAAGAAAAATCCTTATTCTAAAAGGAATAAAATAAATCTTATTTTAAGAAGGAAAAAATTTTGACTTCTTGAAATCAATCTTGAGCTTCTTGGACTTCTTGAAAATAGGTCCATATGTTTGGACTTGAGCTCTTAAACATGATCTTTGCCACAATTAATAAAATTTAACATAGATTCTTCGTTTACATCACTTAGCTTAACTAACTTTATATCTTATCCCCAACAAATAATTCTATAATTTGGACCTTCACAATAATCCCGAACTTAGAAAAATTAAACAACTTATAAACGCCGTAGTTTGCTTTAGGTGCGACTAGTAAAAATATTATGACTATGGGTATGGTTCCCGTGGCATAGTCATGATACACAATTTCAAATTTAAGTGCACATCCGCGTGACATGACTTTATAACTTTAAAATAATAATAAAATTAAACATGTAGTAAATTGCAGGTATGTTTCACTTGGCGAGATTTACGATATGTAAAAAATGACTGGTGTACGATATCGTAACTTATTTTAAAATAATTCCATAAATACCAAAAGTGGTTTAAATATGCAATAAAGCGGTAAAAGTTTAAAATACACATAGGTTCTAAAATATGTAATAATTAGATAATTAAGCCACGTGTAATTGTAAAGCGGCCGTACTAAAACTACGGGATTCGGGAGTGCCTCACATCTTCTCCCGGTTAAGAAAAATTATTACCCGATCTTCTGTGTTTCGCAGACTTATACACAGTCAAATTTCCTTGAATGAGGATTTTAAAATAAACAGCTGACTTGAAATACCTTAATAATTATTTCAGGTGGCGACTCTTAAAATTAATTAAATAATCCCTTTTCAATAATGTCACTTTAAGTGAAAAAACTCTTTTCCTCGTAAAAAGGAGGTGTGACAACTCTGGGGCCTCTGCTGGGGACACGAACCCAGAAATTCTTGTTCAGGGTTCAGAATTCGAACTTAGATGACTTTTAATCTTGGTTCTTTGTTTATTATCCGATTTTACATGTTTGATCCTAAAGTGTTAATTGCCGCTCTTTACCGCTTTAATATTGCACGAACTGTATATAATTGTTACGCAACCCTTCTTCTCTCTAGGTCTTCTACATCTTCTGGGAGCACACATACACGTGGCTCTTTTCTGTTCGAGTATCTCACCCCTAATTTTAGGATAAGGATAGGATTCATTAAAAAGCTGGTGAAGCTTCTGTATTTCAGGTACGCTGCCCCCCGGCTCGAGTTGTCCGCTCGGGTAAGCCTGGTCTAGAACTCCACACCTCTTTAGGTTTAAACCTAGAAGAACAAAGCCTCATGGCGGATCCTTAGTAGGTACACTTATTTGCATCACGTGTATTTGACTTAGGGGACTCAACATAGGGGTTGGGTACGTCTAGGATAGGTGTACCCAAAAAATAAAAGACCAACCTAATGCATTCTTACGTGCTACTTGTGCATTTATTTGATCTGGTTTGCATGGTGATCGGCTTCTAGAATAAGGATCGGAAATCGAGAAAATTAGGAGAGGGAAGTTAGGAGAGAAAATTTACCCGATTCTTAAAAATCCTAGTATTTGAAAAAGAGACAAAATAACAAAATCCCGAAACTCCGCCGATGCTTTGAAAAGGCGTTACAAAATTAGCCAAATTTGCAAACATGTCGTTTACCCTATTTTGACAAAACTCCCCGAACTACATAAGTCTGATCCTCACTGGCCGTGAGGTACGCAGGCAACCTTCACTAGGCCCAGCCCCACTTTTGCAAAAATAACCAAAAAATGAGAATCTGGCAAAATTTTCAAAATATGGTCATACCATGAGCCGTTCTTATCGAGATAACCTTAAAGCGTTCTCTCGGGACGCCGAAAGGCTGTTTTGCAAGAATAACCATAGGTCAACCCGAGTCAGCCTTCTCCCCAAAGTCAACACTATATGGCAGAAACAACCCTAAAAACTTTCCTCAAGCGTCGAACGACCATATCTGCAAATAATAGCCCCTTTTGTCACTGATTTTATTAAAATGAATTTTCAAATTTAGCTACCATTTTTGAAAATAGTATTGAATTTTTGACCCTTTGCCCTGATTATGTGCAAAATGAGCGCTGTTCAGAATCAACCTTTTCGGGTCGTAGATCAAGTTCCTTCGAGACTCCACATATGGTGGAATGACCTGAGGGAGGTCGGCCAGCATTCCGTGATCAAGGCACTGGGTGGTCTCACCGGTTTTCTAAAGATTACGCTCAGCGTTGATCTGATTGAGGCACTGGTACCATTCTGGGACCCGGTGCATAATGTTTTCCATTTCTCAAACTTTAATTGGCCCCTACACTGGAAGAGATAGCAGGTTATGCCGGATCTAACTTAGGTCTTAGGCATCAATATCCAGTGGCCCCGAGAGCTGTTACCCCTCATAAATTTTTGTACCTTTTGAGCATTAGTCGGCAAGTTAAGAATGAAAATTTGGCCGAAGGTTACGGTACCTTCCATTTTTTGTATAGTCGGTATGGGGATTCCAAGGACTTTGAGGCTCGAGACACCGGTTTGTGTCACCAGGGGAAGAAAAACAAGTGGGAGTCTGCAGAGGCTTGGATTTCATAGTTGCATTTTTTGGCACTCTGCTATTCCCAAGGGAGGACGAACATAGAGATTTGCGCCTCGTATGGATTGATGACTTTCTGATTAAGAAGTCCAATGGTACTCTCGTGTCGATGATCCTCGCAAATATTTATCGCGCCTTGACATATTGTAGAGCTAAAACGAGATTTTTTTAGGGTTGTAATCTGTTGTTGCAAATCTGGCTGGTAGAGCATCTTGCCACCGCCCCAGATACATGAACTATGGGCTAACCAGACTTAGTTGCATTGAGGAATATGGGACCAGGATAAGTGGTTATGAGTTGCCGGATGGTACTGAAGCTTGGTTCACGCATATTTGCTCATTAACGACAAATCAAAGTGAGTGGACTTTCAGTTGTCTCTCGGTTAATGAGGTTATTTACTTGTTTGCCGATGTCTGCTTTCAGGTATTACTGGGTCTTCGAAGTGTTCAGCCTCATGCCCCACATCGGGTTTTGCGCCAGTTGGGAAGGTATCGGATGGTTCCCCACGATGAAGATCTGAGTACGTAGGTTGTGGAGTTATGCCTAGGGGTTGCTTTTCCCGAAGAAATGGTTTGCTTGGCATAAGTGTTGGTTTTTTGAGCCACATACCCAGGTGCACGATTTATCGTCAGGGGAAGTAGAGTCTAGCTACACGACATGGTATGGTGAAAAAGTTTGGGTATATCAAGAGCCGGAAAGACCCTCCAAAATGCCGCATGTCCAACATTTCACATATGGGGCAAAAGAATAGTGGGCCTAGATAGCCAAAGAAGAGGAATATCGGGTTCAACAAACTAAAAGATCAAGTGAGAGCCCTTAATTTGAAAGTGGTTTGCAAGCTGCCAAGAACGGGGGAGAAAAGGAAAGGTTAGCTCAAGAAAATGAGGCCCTCTGAGCCCAACTACGAGAAATGAAAATAGCAGCCGAGACGCCTGTGAGGAGTGAAATAGACCAAAGAATCATTATCAACCTGAGGCGAAAAATGTATGATCATGCAACCGATCTAACAAAGGTCGAAAAGGAATTGGCAAAAGGCTAGGGAAAGGATAGTCCAATTGGGAAAATATTTGGAGGAATGTATGAGGTTAGCTCACCAAGCAAAGCAAATCTACAACGAAGAGGTCGCAGGTTTAAGGACAGCGTTAGTTGTTCTTGAAAACGAAATGGGCCAACAGTTAAAGATTTCAAGATGGAAAGGGAACATTGCTATGCAATGCTTAATAAGTTGGAAGGGGATGTGGTGAACTTGCAAAATCAAAAAGACGGGGACGTGCAAGTATTAGAAGCCCGAGAACAACAAATCACATAGTTGCTCCGGGACTGGAATGTTACCAAGTTTAGGATAAATGAAATAACCGACTACACCGCCAGGAAGTGCCATGAATGTGAAGATATGACCAAGGCTATGTTCTTCGCCATGATGTTGTCTTTTGCTCGCAAGGTCTTGGCTGATCTAGAGCCCTTCATGATATCATGACCAGGCCCATGCCGTGTCTGACTGATGTCACTCGGGACCCTGATTATAGTTTTGGAGTTGGGTTTTCTATTGTATCAGTCATTTTTTATTATCGAGTCTATAGTTTATTTTCTTACTTCAAGATTGTTATTTGTTATCCATTTTGAGTCTATTGTTATTTTTGCTTGAGTCTATATTTTTTTTCAAAGTCAGTTTAAATGTTATTTCGAGTAATTATGATGAAAAAACCAAAAATATTTTATTTAATGAATATTGAAAACCCAAAAAATTCTCTGCTTTTATTTTTACATTATTTCCTGAGCTAAGTAATGGTCTGATTCATGCAGCATCATGATACATAGGCAATCTCCATCGGATGCGATCAAAATCATAAATAAACGGAGCAAAAAATAAACAAAAAGAGCAAAACAAAAAGCAACAAAAAAAAAAAGAGAAAAATTAAGAGCGATAAAATCCAAAAAGAGAGTGAAATGAAAGAAAAGTGGTACAGAGTGGAAAGAGGATAGATAAAGCCGGGATGAAACACGCAACCATTCAAACACATGATAGAAGCGTTTTAACTGCTAGGTGCATTGCATCCCAACGTGCGATTTCCTATCTGTTAAATGCTTCAAACTAACAATTTTGTTGTGTGTGCCCAAAGTTAGGTTCTGTTTTATGTGGATGGTTTTGTCGGGCTTCTAATCCATACTTCACCCGATCAAAGGGAAAGGTTCCAATGGCCTCTGAGGGTAATCTTCTGATTGTTAATCCCGAGTATAGTCCGGCACCAATTATTCCGCCACCAGAGTCAGCTGCAGTTGAAGAGAACAAAATGTTACGCCTCTTCATAATGGAAATGCTGGACGCGAGGACTAATGAAAAGAACCGCCAAGTTCCATACCTGGATTTCTCAAGTTGATTCCTAGATTGGGCGGGGCCACTAACATCCCTGTGACCAACCCGTTCATCCCATATGGATACCCGCCTATGCCGACTAATGGTCTCGGATGCCTTTTTTGGTTCTCCCCTAGGCATCGATTTCAAGAGCACCGCTAGTCATTTTCTCCGCAACACTCGTCTTCACCACAGCGCAACCAAATATACCCATGCCATATGTTAAGCCTCCAACTTTCACCTTTCAAGGTCCCCAATTTCCACCAGAGATCACATCTGTCACCCTGGATTCATTTACTCAACCCCAGCAATATGACTTCCTAGTTGAACAAGAAAGAGTGGTCCAGACTTCCGAGCACGAGGAAATGGCTCGGAAGATGAAGAGTTTGGAATAAAGCTTGAAAACTATGCAGGCCAAAGTGGCCAAAAGAGTGTCTCATACTCTAATCTTTGTATGTTTCCTCATATACATTTGTCGGCGGGCTTTAAGACCCCTAAGTTTGAAAAATACGTCGGGCACAGAGACCCGATCGCTTATATAAAAAGATATTCCAACTGGTCGAGGGATGCTGGTGGAAATGAGGAGCTATTAATGGCTTATTTTGGAGAAAGTCTTACAGGAATAGCTTCCGAGTGGTACATGGATCAAGAGGTCGCCCATTGGCATGTATGGGATGACCTAGCCCTGAATTTCACCCGTCAGTTCCAGTACAATGTGGACATTGCTCCTGATAGAAATTCTTTATTTAATTTGAAGAAGAAACCCACAGAAAGTTTCCGTGAATATGCCATCAGGTGGCGGGAGCTGGCCACTAGGGTAAAGCCTCCAATGGACGAGGCAGAAATGGTTACGGTATTTCTATAAGCTCAAGAGTCAGACTAATTCCAAAATATGATGTCTACCATGGGAAAGCCATTCGTTGAGGCCATTAAAATGGGAGAGATGGTCGAAAATGGGTTGAAAACAGGAAGAATATTAAGTCAGCCCGCCCTGAAAGCCACATCACAGGCCATCCAGAATGGCTCGAGGGGTCTGGCAAACAGGAAAAAGAGAGAAGATGGAGCCAAGATGGCTTCGAGCTCAAGGGGGCCCCGCAGATTATTTAACCAATCACATATGCCCCCTAGAACCCCACAACATTACTACCCGCATGATAATGCTGCATATGCCGTGGCACTGCCTCACTATGCGGTGATGAATGCACAACCTTACACACGGCCACAATATTATACACAAAACCGAGCTCCACCTCCTATAAATGCCCGTCCCTACCAAGCTCCATATAATCCCCGGCCACAATAAAATGCACCCCAATACAACCCCCGTCCAAGGGAACCCCCTACGAGGAACCAATTCACCCCCATTGGTAAGTCATACTCGAGCTTATTTCAGAAGCTGACTGTCACGGCCCAAATCCCAAACCCGGCCGTGATGGCGCCTCTCGTGAAGACAAGGCCAGCCAGAACAACTCAAACACCTCTTTTAACAATAATTTAGTCATTAATAAATCCAAGCGCGTGTAAAGCAATCGCAAATGCGGAAAACAACAATAATAATAAGGAAACCAACCCGACATAGCCCAAACCGGGGTGTCACAAGTCATGAGCTACTACAGAGTTTGTAATGAGTCTACGAAATAAAATATCTGATACAATAGTCTGAAGGAACTCAAAAGACATAAAATAGGGAAGACAAGGGGTTGCGGACGTCAACAGCTACCTCGTCACTCCAACTCGCTGCCTGGTCTGGAAAGAATCAGCGCTCAGGTGCAGACTCTGCTATGCCTGTATCTGCACACATGGTGCAGGGAGTAATGTGAGTACTCCGACCCAGTGAGTAATAATAATAAATAATAACCGAAGGCATGAAAACACATAAGTGCACAAAGCAATTCTATATCAGGCAGTAAAAATAGTAAAACAGTAGAACAGTAAAGAATCGAATGAAATCTCCTTTTAAAATCAGGTAAAACAACAAGTAAATAGTGAGTAGAAATCTGCCCCTCGGGCCCAGTATCAATCGCTCAGAACAGTATCAGCCCCTCGGGCTCAGTATCAGTCACTCAGCATAATATCAGCCCCTCGGGCTCACTCTCNCCCCGTTACGGCCCAAGCGCTACTATCAACACAAGTCCTCGAAAGACCTTCTCACATCACATATAAGGCCTGAAAGCCTCCTCACATCACACTCGAGGCCTGAGAGCCTCCTCACATCGCACTCAAGGCCTGGAAGCCTTCTCACATCACACTTGAGGCCTGAGAGCATCCTCACATCACACTCAAGGCCTGGAAGCCTTCTCACATCACACTCGAGGCCTGAGAGCCTCCTCACATCACACTCAAGGCCTGGAAGCCTTCTCAGTCCAGGAAACATCATAAGCCCCTCGGGCATCAATGAAATAGTAGTGCTCAGCCCAAACAGCAGTAAAAATATCATTAAAGTCTCAAAAATTTAATTAAAGTGGCTGAGTTTGTAAAGCAGTATAATCATTAGGACTGAGTGCAAGTAATATATCAAAATAGTGAGGAAACAGTGATAATAATCCCTGAAAGATTCAAATAGTCGGCATTAAGCCCAAAATATGGCAGTAAGCCCAAATCATGATGATAAACTAAACAGCTCAATCAAATACGCGGTAAAATATCAAACGGGACGGACCAAGTCACAATCCCCCAGTAGCAAACAACCCCGCGCTCGCCATTAAGCACGTGTTCCACCTCAATAGCAAATCCGGGGTTTCAAACCCTCAGGATATCATTTACTATCATTACTCACCTCAAGCCGGCCAAAAGCTCGCTATGCCCTTGCCTCGCAAATCGACCTCCTCGCGCGTCGAATCTAATCAAAACCACAACGAATATGTTACAATAGGCTAAGGGAACATAACCCAAACAAAAAGACTCGAAAAATATCGAAATTCACGAAATTTGCAAAACCCGAGCCCCGGGCCCACTTCTCGAAAATTAGAAAATTTAGCATCATCAGATTCCTTATCTTTCCACGAGTCTATGCATACCAAAAACTCCCAAATCCGAGCCCAAATGACCCATCAAATCCCACTTTGAAATATCAAATTCCAAGCCTTAGCTTTTCCCCCTTTTTGATGAATTTTCATAAATTTCTAGGTTAATTCTACCATTAAATCATGTATTTAGGTCATAGAACTCACCTCCAATCACACCCAGTCGAAATCACCTTCAATTCCCGTCCAAAAGCTCTCAAGGTTGCTCAAAAATGGTGGAAATAAGACTTGGTTCGCGGATGAAATATTTAATAAAACCCTTCTGTCCAGACTTCTTTTCCTCTATGCGAACGCGAGGGACCTCTCGCATTCGCGATGAACAAAATCTGCTACTGCCAAAAATACCCTTCGCGAATGCGGTTACACTCACGTGAACGCGAAGGCCTGAACCCCTAAGCCTACGCGAACGCGTACTGCTCCACGCGGACGCGAAGGGCAACAACCTTGGGACCCAACTCCTTATACGCGAACGCGTATGCCTTCACGCGAACACGATGACTCAACACCTGACCCTTTCGCGATCGCGAGGCCCCAGACGCGAACGCGAAGGTCAAAATCCTGGTCCTGCAATTTCCTTCTACGCGTTCGCGACTCACCAACGCGAACGCGAAGATCAATTCTTCTGCAACAGCTGATCTGAAGTTTCTGCAATATTTTCCAAGTTTAAATCTTCCCGTTAGCCATCCGAAATCACCCCGAGGCCCCCGGGACCTCAACCAATAGCACTAACACATCCAAAAACATCATTCAAACTTGCTCCAATCATCAAAACACATCAAACAACACTAAAATCATCAATTCTCACCGAATTCAAGCCTAAGTTCTTCAAAAACATCCGAAACACGCATTTGATCAAAAACCCAACCAAATCACCTCTGAATGACCTGAAATTTTGCACACACATCCCAAATCACATAACGAAGCTACAGCAACTCTCGGAATCCCATTCCGACCCTCGGATCAAAATCTCACCTATCAACCGGAATTCGCCAAAATACTAACTTCGCCAATTCAAGCCTAATTCTACACCGGACCTCCAAAACCAATTCCGATCACGCTCCTAAGTCGCAAATCATCCCCCGAAGCTAACCGGATCACCAGAAATCACATCCGAGCCCTCTAACTTATAAGTCAACATCCGATTGACTTTTCCAAAACAAACCTTCCTTAAAGAGACTAAGTGTCTCATTTCCTTCCAAAACCAATCCAATTCGACACATTCACCCAAGACTCTTATAATGAAACATAAAGAAGCTGAAAATGAGGAAAACGGGGCGGTAACTCATGTGACGACGGGCCGGGTCATCACATCCTCCCCAACTAAAACAAACGCTCGTCCTCGAGCGGGTCAAGAAACATACCTGGAGCCTCAAACAGGTGAGGATATCTGCTCCGCATCTCCCGCTCGGTCTCCCAAGTAGCCTCCTCCACGTGCCGACATCTCCACTGTACCTTCATCGAAGCTATATCCTTTGATCTCAACTTTCGAACCTGACGACCCAAAATAGCCACCGGCTCCACATCATAGATCAAATCATCGTCCAACTGAACAGTACTGAAATCCAATACATGAGACGGGTCTCCGACATACTTCCGGAGCATAGAAACATGGAATACCGGATGCACGCCTGACAAGCTGGGTGGCAAGGCAAGCTCATAAGCCACCTCCCCAATCCTCCTAAGTACCTCAAAAGGCCCAATAAACCGTGGACTCAGCTTCCCTTTCTTTCCAAACCGCATAACACCCTTCATGGGGGAAACCTTCAGTAAGACCTTCTCACCAACCATATAAGACACATCTCGAACCTTCCGGTCCGCATAACTCTTCTGACGCGACTATGTTGTACGAAGCCTCTCCTGAATCAGCTTCACCTTCTCTAAGGCATCCTGAACCAACTCCGTCCCCAATAGCCTAGCCTCTCCGGGCTCGAACCAACCAACTGGAGACCTACACCGCCTCCCATACAACGCCTCATACGGGGTCATCTGAATGCTCGATTGATAACTGTTGTTGTAGGAAAATTCTGCAAGCGGCAAAAACTCATCCCAAGAACCTCCAAAATCAATGACACAGGCACGCAACATGTCCTCCAATATCTGGATAGTACGCTCGGACTGCCCGTCCGTCTGAGGATGAAATGCTGTGCTCAACTCCACCTGCGTACCCAACTCTCGCTGAAAAGTCTTCCAGAACTGAGAAGTAAACTGAGTACCCCTATCTGAGATAATAGACACTGGAACACCATGCAATCGGACAATCTCCCGGATAAAGATCCCTGCCAGCCGCTCCGATGAATAGGTAGTACATACTGGAATGAAGTGCGCGGACTTGGTCAGCCGGTCCACAATCACCCAAATCGAATCGAACTTCTTCAAAGTCCGAGGGAGACCACTCACGAAATCCATAGTAATCCTCTCCCACTTCCACTCGGGAATAATCATCCGCTGAAGTACGCCACCTGGTCTCTGATGCTCATATTTCACCTGCTGACAGTTGAGACACTGAGCCACAAATCCTACAATATCTTTTTTTTCATTCTTCTCCACCAATAGTGCTGCTTCAAATCCTGATACATCTTCGCGGCACCCGGATGAATGGAATACCGCGAGCTATGGGCCTCCTCCAATATCAACTCCCGAAGCCCATCCACATTGGGCACACAAATCCGGCCCTGCATCCTCAACACACCATCCTCATCAATGGTCACGTCTCTGGCATCATCATGCTGGACCCTGTCCTTAAGGACAAGCAAATGTGGATCCTCATACTGGCGCTCTCTGATGCGGTCATACAAGGAAGACCGAGAAACCACACAAGCCAACACCCGACTAGGCTCCGAAATATCTAGTCTCACCAACCGATTGGCCAAGGTCTGAACATCAACAGGAAAGGGTCTCTCCCCAACTGGAATGTACGCCAAACTCCCCATACTAACTGCCTTTCGGCTCAAAGCATCGGCCACTACATTGGCCTTCCCCGGGTGATACAGAATGGTAATATCATAATCCTTAAGTAACTCTAGCCACCTCCGCTGGCTCAAATTAAGATCCTTTTGCTTGAACAGATGCTGAAGGCTGCGATGATCAGTGAATACCTCGCAAGATACGCCATACAAGTAGTGCCTCCAAATCTTCAAAGCATGAACTATAGCAGCCAACTCCAAATCATGTACAGGGTAGTTCTTCTCGTGGGGCTTCAACTGACGAGAAGCATAAGCAATAACTCTACCCTCTTGCATCAATACACATCCAATCCCAACTCTCGAAGCATCACAATATACAATATAAGAACCTGAAGCCGATGGCAAAACCAATACTGGAGTTGTGGTCAAAGCTGTCTTGAGCTTCTAAAAGCTCTCCTCGCACTCGTCCGACCGTACAAATGGAGCACCCTTCTAAGTTAACTTGGTCAGGGGCGACGCAATAGAGGAAAATCCCTGAACAAACCGACGATAATAACGTGCCAACCCAAGGAAACTACGAATCTCTGTGGCTGAGGTCGGTCTAGGACAACTCTGCACTGCCTCTATCTTCTTCGGGTCGACCTGAATACCCTCGCTGGACACCACGTGCCCCAAGAAAGCCACTGAACTGAGCCAAAACTCACACTTGGAGAACTTTGCATAAAGCTTCTCCTCTCTCAACCTCTGCAAAATGACTCGCAAATGCTGCGCGTGCTCCTCCTGACTACGCGAGTACACCAGAATATCATCAATGAAAACAATAATGAATGAATCCAGATACGGCCGAAATACACTGTTCATCAGATGCATGAACGCTGCTGGGGCATTGGTCAGCCCAAAAGACATAACAAGAAACTCATAGTGCCCATATCTAGTCCTGAAAGCAGTCTTCATAATATCTGAATCCCTGATCTTCAACTGGTGATAGCCCGAACGGAGATCAATCTTGGAGAACACCCTCGCTCCCTGAAGCTGGTCAAATAAATCATCAATGCGAGGCAGGGGATACTTGTTCTTCACTGTTACTTTGTTCAATTGCCTGTAGTCAATGCACATTCTCATGGTGCCATCCTTCTTCTTCACAAACAGAACCGGTGCACCCCACAGTGACACACTAGGCCGAATGAACCCCTTATCTAGGAGTTCCTGAAGCTGATCCTTCAATTCTTTCAACTCTGCTGGTGCCATGCGATATGGCGGAATGGAAATGGGCTGAGTGCCCGGCACCAGGTCAATACCAAAATCAATATCCCTGTCCGGCGGCATGCCCGACAGGTCTGCAGGAAACACATCGGGAAACTCCCTCACAACCGGGACCGAATCAATGCTAGGGGTCTCGGCTCCAACATCCCTCACAAACGCCAAATATGAAAGACAACCCTTCTCAACCATACGCTGGGCCTTTAGGAATGAAATCACCTTACTAGGAACATAGTCAGTCACACCACGCCACTCGATCCTCAGAATACCCGGTATAGCCAAGGTGACTGTCTTAGCATGACAGTCTAGAATAGCATGACACGGAGATAGCCAGTCCATGCCCAAAATAACATCAAAATCCACCATGTTTAGTAGCAGTAGATCAACTCGGGTCTCCAGACCCCCAATAGTCACCAAACACGACCGATATACATGGTCTACAACAATAGTATCGCCCACTGGGGTAGATACATGAACAGGTAAAGCAAGACACCCTCAGGACGTACCCAAATGATGAGCAAAATATGAGGACACATAAGAATAGGTGGAACCGGGATCAAATAAGACTGAGGCATCTCTCTGGCAGACTGAAATAGTACCTGTAATGACAGCATCCGAAGCAATGGCATCTGTCCTGCCCTGAAGAGCATAAAAGCGAGCCTGACCACCGCCCGATCGACCTCCACCCCTGGGGCGACCCCTGGCTGTCTGACCCTCACCCCTAGCTGGCGGGGCGGGTGCTGAAGAAACTGGACCAGAAGATGAGGGCTGCCCCTCTGCTGAGATGATCTAGTAGCACGACGAGGACACTGCCTCCACATATGCCCAAACTCTCCACACTCATAGCAGCTCCCAGGTGCTGGAGACTGGGACTGATGGGAACCCCTCGCGCTGGAGTGACTAGCTGACGCACTCGGCCTAGAAGAACCCTGAGCAGACAGGTCACGAGATGAACTCTGTGCTGGAAGAGAGCTGAGAGATGGCTGACTCTGCTGAGAGCCATGATAACCACGACCTGAAGATGCCCCGCGATACTCGGGACGAGCCGACTGAGCGGGCCTGAAAGAACGACCCCGACCCTGCTGGAACTGGCCCCTCGAAGGAACGCCACTGTAACTGCCAGAACCTCGAGGCCTCTTGGCCTCCCTCTCCTCTCGATCCTGACGACGAACCGCCTCAATCTCTCGGGCTATATCAACCAACTCCTCGAATGTGGCACCCAACACTTGCTCTCTAGTCATAAGAACATGAAGATGGTAGTTAAGACCATCAACAAATCTCTGGATACGCTCACGATCGGTCGGAACAAGCCAAACGGCATGACGAGCCAACTCTGAAAACCTCATCTCATACTGAGACACCATTATATCTTCCTGCCGCAGCCACTCAAACTGTCTGCGCAGCTCCTCTCTGCGGGACTGCAGTACATACTTCTCCAAGAAGAGAGTGGAGAACTCCTGCCAAGTCAAAGGTGCTGCACCAGCCGGCCTACGCCTCTCGTACGCCTCCCACCAAGTGAAGGCAGCCCAAGTAAACTGAAAAGTAGAACTGGACTCAAGAATCCCTGCTGTACGGAGCATCCGCTGACATCTGTCGAGAAAACCCTGGGCATCCTCGACCTCAGCACCACTAAATGTCGGAGGCTGGAGTCTACCAAACCTCTCGAGACGACGCTGCTCGTCCTCGGGCATAACTGGAACCCTGAACTCCTGCGCGGGTGCAACTGGCTGAGCTGGAGGTGCCTCTGGAGTCTGTAATCCCTGCACTACCTGCTCAGGTGTGCGAGCAGCGGGGGTCTGATTGCCTCCCCCGGCCTGTGAAGTAGTTGCTGCTGCTGTGGTGGCTGAAACCACCTGAGCCAGGCCAGTGCAAACTGTCAAAATCTGAGCCAAAGTCTCCTGAAGGCCAGGAATCATGATGGGCACAGTCGGTGCCCGAGCTGGTACTGCTGGAGTCTGATCCGGAGCTGGGGCAGCTGGTGGATCAACAGATGCTGCCCTCGCTACTCTACCTCTGCCACGACCACGACCGCGTCCACGACCTCTGGTGGTCTCAGTAGGTGGCACTGGTGGTCGTCCGCCACGTCCGGTAGCTCGTGTCCTCACCATCTGTGAGAGAATAGAATAAAGAGAAGTTTAGTATTCGGATCAACAAGTTCGCACGACAGGAATTTCAAGAATGTGGAATTTTTCTAAAGGTTCTGCAGTCTCTCGAGGAGAAATACAGGCGTCCCCGTACCGCTCTGCGAGACTCTACTAAACCTGCTCATAACTCGTGAGACCTGGTAACCTAGGCTCTGATACCAACTTGTCACGGCCCAAATCCCAAACCCGGCCGTGATGGCACCTCTCATGAAGATAAGGCCAGCAAGAACAACTCAAACACCTCTTTTAACAATAATTTAGTCATTAATAAATCCAAGCGCGTGTAAAGCAATCGCAAATGCGGAAAACAGCGATAATAATAAGGAAACCAACCCGACACAGCCCAAACCGGGGTGTCACAAGTCATGAGCTACTACAGAGTTTGTAATGAGTCTACGAAATAAAATATCTGATACAATAGTCTGAAGGAACTCAAAAGACATAAAATAGGGAAGACAAGGGGTTGCGGACGTCAACAGCTACCTCGTCACTCCAACTCGCTGCCTGGTCTGGAAAGAATCAGCGCTCAGGTGCAGACTCTGCTATGCCTGTATCTGCACACATGGTGCAGGGAGTAATGTGAGTACTCCGACCCAGTGAGTAATAATAATAAATAATATCCGAAGGCATGAAAACACATAAGTGCACAAAGCAATTCTATATCAGGCAGTAAAAACAGTAAAACAGTAGAACAGTAAAGAATCGAATGAAATCTCCTTTTAAAATCAGGTAAAACAACAAGTAAATAGTGTGTAGAAATCTGCCCCTCGGGCCCAGTATCAATCGCTCAGAACAGTATCAGCCCCTCGGGCTCAGTATCAGTCACTCAGCATAATATCAGCCCCTCGGGCTCACTCTCATATCATATGGGTACCCGCGCTCACTGTGGGTGTGGAGACTCCGGAGGGGCCCCTTACGGCCCAAGCGCTATATCAACATAAGGCCTGAAAGCCTTCTCACATCACACATAAGGCCTAAAAGCCTCCTCACATCACACTCGAGTCCTGAGAGCCTCCTCACATCACACTCAAGGCCTGGAAGCCTTTTCACATCACACTCGAGGCTTGAGAGCCTCCTCACATCACACTCAAGGCCTGGAAGCCTTCTCAGTCCAAGAAACATCATAAGCCCCCCGGGCATCAATAAAATAGTAGTGCTCAGCCCAAACAGCAGTAAAAATATCATTAAAGTCTCAAAATTCAATTAAAGCGGCAGAGTTTGTAAAGCAGTATAATCATTAGGACTGAGTGCAAGTAATATATCAAAATAGTGAGGAAACAGTGATAACAATCCCCGAAAGATTCAAATAGTCGGCATTAAGCCCAAAATATGGCAGTAAGCCCAAATCATGATGATAAACTAAACAACTCAATCAAATACGCGGTAAAATATCAAACGGGACGGACCAAGTCACAATCCCCCAGTAGCAAACAACCCCGCGCTCGCCATTAAGCACGTGTTTCACCTCAATACAGCACTACGTTGTGCAAATCCAGGGTTTCAAACCCTCAGGATATCATTTACTATCATTACTCACCTCAAGCCGCCAAAAATCCTAGCTCACTATGCCCTTGCCTCGCAAATCGACCTCTTCGCGCGTCGAATCTGATCAAAACCACAACGAATACGTTACAATAGGCTAAGGGAACATAACCCAAACGAAAAGACTCGAAAAATATCGAAATTCACGAAATTTGCAAAACCCGAGCCCCAAGCCCACTTCTCGAAAATCTGAAAATTTAGCATCATCGGATTCCTTATCTCGCCACGAGTCTATACATACCAAAAACTCCCAAATCCGAGCCCAAATGACCCATCAAATCCCACTTTGAAATATCAAATTCCAAGCCTTAGCTTTTCCCCCTTTTTGATGAATTTTCATAAATTTCTAGGTTAATTCTACCATTAAATCATGTATTTAGGTCATAGAACTCACCTCCAATCACACCCAGTCGAAATCACCTTCAATTCCCGTCCAAAAGCTCTTAAGGTTGCTAAAAAATGGTGGAAATAAGACTTGGTTCGCGGATGAAATATTTAATAAAACCCTTCTGTCCAGACTTCTTTTCCTCTATGCGAACGCGAGGGACCTCTCGCGTTCGCGATGAACAAAATCTGCTACTGCCAAAAATACCCTTCTGAACGCGGTTACACTCACGCGAACGCGAAGGTCTGAACCCTAAGCCTACGTGAACGCGTACTGCTCCATGCGGACGCAAAGGGCAACAGCCCTGGGACCCAACTCCTTATACGCGAACGCGTATGCCTTCACGCGAATGCGATGACTCAACACCTGACCCTTTCGCGATCGCGAGGCCCCAGACGCGAACGGAAGGTCAAAATCTTGGTCCTGCAATTTCCTTCTACGCGTTCGCGACTACGCGAAGACCAATTCTTCTGCAACAGCTGATCTGAAGTTTCTGCCATTTTTTCCAAGTTTAAATCTTCCCGTTAGCCAACCGAAATCACCCCGAGGCCTCCGGGACCTCAACCAAAAGCACCAACACATCCTAAAACATCATTCAAACTTGCTCAATCATCAAAACACATCAAAAAACACCAAAATCATCAATTCTCACCGAATTCAAGCCTAAGTTCTTCAAAAACTTCCGAAACACGCATTTGATCAAAAACCCAACCAAATCACCTCCGAATGACCTGAAATTTTGCACACACATCCCAAATCACATAATGAAGTTACAGCAACTCTCGGAATCCAATTCCGACCCTCGGATCAAAATCTCACCTATCAACCGGAATTCGCCAAAATACTAACTTCGCCAATTCAAGCCTAATTCTACACCGGACCACCAAAACCAATTCCGATCACGCTCCTAAGTCACAAATCATCCCCCGAAGCTAACCGAATCACCGGAAATCACATTCGATCCCTCTAACTCATAAGTCAACATCCGATTGACTTTTCCAAAACAAACCTTCCTTAAAGAGACTAAGTGTCTCATTTCCTTCCAAAACCAATCCAATTCGACACATTCACCCAAGACTCTTATAATGAAACATAAGGAAGCAGAAAATGAGGAAAACGGGGCGGTAACTCACGTGACAATGGGCCGGGTCGTCACACTGACCAAATTGGTTTTGCTACAACCGTGGCCCCGAATCGGCCAAATTCCGAGTCCCTTTCATACCGGGCAGATGCTAGATGCGAGTACCACTCGGGCGTGGTAGGCCATGACACAGAAGATTCCTGGACCCTCAAGAGGGCAGTAGAAGATTTGATTGAAGCTAAAATAATAGTTCCGAGGGACGAAGAAGCACCCAATGTAACCAACAATCCATTGCACGCCCATAACAACGGGCCCGTCATTGATATGATCTGTGACAATAGAGAGTTCAATCCAGCCCTGAAGGCCATTGTCACCATCGCTACATCTGGGGAAAAACTAAGCAGCCACTAAGCTTGAAAAGAAAGTAACTTTGGGCCCTCAGGCCATTGAAACCAAAGTTGAGCCGGCACCTGAAAAGAAGTTGGTTCTTTATGTACCAAAAGCACCAAGGAAAGAACAACTTTTCCTCAATATCCCAAAGAGAGTTGGTGAAAGAGATTACACTAAATATACCCAAGTTGTACGTACAAAGAGACCACAGGTGGCTCGGGGGCCGAGAATACCACCAAGGCTGACTGAGCCCATGGTTATCAGTCCCGCACCACAAAGTCCAATGAAATATCCTAAATTAGTCCCTTGTAACTACAATAAAATGGTTGTTACCTACAAGGAAAAGAAATTGCGGGAGATGTTAACGAGATGACCCGGTCTAGGAGGTACTATATGTCACACCTCCTTTTTCCTAACCCGGAAGGGTATATAAGGGAGTTCTTTCTAATTAAAGTGACAATTGAAACGGGATTATTTTTGTTTATTCAGAGTCGCCACTTGGGATAATTTATGGTGTCCCAAGTCACCGGTTCAAATCCTGAATCGAGGAAAGATTAACTCTGTTTTACAGTCCGCGAACACAAAAATTCGGGTAAGGAATTTTATTAACCCGGGAGAAGGTGTTAGGCAGTCCCGGGTTCCGTGGTCCTAGCACGGTCGCTCAACTATTATTATTTTCCTAATTATCTGATTTTAGCACACTTTTAAACCTATGTGCATTTTTAACTTTAAAAATCGCTTTTATTTATTTAAGGAATTATTTCAAGGTTATTTAAAATACGTCGCAAGCCACGCTACATGAAATGCACCCGTGATTCACGACGCGTTCTATTTAACCTTGTTGGAAATTAGAACCGGGCCACATGAAATGTACCCCGGGTTTTAGTAATAATTGTTATAATTATAATTAGCGCGCCTAAAGCGAACTACGAAGTTCATTTTTTAATATCTAAATTATAACATGTGTGAGGGCCATAGATGTTTTAATTTACTTATGGCACGCCTCAAATCTCTCTCTCTTAAAGCGACTTCTTGATCTAGTCTTATGAGGCCCATAAAGTATATGTCTTGTTTGATATGGCACACCTCAATCTAATTAAAAGAATTACTCAACCCAAACGTAATCTAAAGCTTTATTTGCACAACTATCAATAAAGGGGCGCGCTGGGCTTTTAGGCGTTTGGGCCAAGCCTGTTGTATACATACCCGCAACAGCCTTTTAAATGGGGATCTGGGCTCGATAGCAAGCCCAAAGGACGGGGGAATAAAGGCGAGTGGTCATAATATCTTCGGTTAGGCTAGGCATCATGCTCAGCCTTTCAGAGCTAAAGCTCCAATATGGGAAGCCCATTTCTGTTATACTAAATAAAAGCAAACGATGGATAAGCTGGTAAAGGCTCGCTGGGCTTGAAACTGAGCCCAAAGATGGACAAGGGCAACAAACGAAAAGCCTCAGGTCAAAACTTGACCAGGCTGCCTCGCCTGGACCAATATAAGGCCCAATTGAGGTTCCTCTTCCTCCGAATTAAAATGTAACCCAAGGTGTTAGGAATCCAACAAAATCAAAGGCTAGATATCCATGTCATAAGCCAGCACTATTGATAATAACAAAGAAATTAAACATTATTAATTCATACCCCTTTGAACTTATGCTCAGAATAGAACAATACAAACAGTATGCTAGCAAGGAAAAGGTCACTATCACTTTGATGCAATTGCTTACATTGCCATCACCACACTTATTAGATTGAAATAGCAAAGACTCATTTCCTGAATTCATGCATTTCCTTAAACCTACTATTAGTCTAACAGTTTTGGAACTCAAAATGATTCAACTGGCAAATACACATGCATTCTGCTATTAACAACTACCCATCACAAACTGAGTAACTTACAACTGATCATAAGAACTTTAAATGCTTAAATTCTGTAAAGGGAAGATACTAAAGAGCAACACATTGATGTTAACACCTAGTCATCATTGAAACCAATAATTACAAATCCAAACACAAGGCAAATGATAACAGAAGATCTAGAAATTCATTTCCCCACATCAAATATATCAAGGCTTCAGCTTGTCATTTCAAGGCTCAGTGAATATACCTGGATACAGCAACAGAAACAAAAGAAAAATTCAGCCAAATGAGATAGAACAGGAGATCAACAGCAGGCTAGTAGTGATCAGCAACAATACAACCAGTTCAGTCCATGTTTGGAACCAGAAACAACAAAATAGTGAGAGCTCTTTTGAAAACCCTAGAAAATTGACAACCAATTGATCAATAGAACAATACCCAGGACCCCTCCTTTTTTTGTGTTTTCTGATCTTGAAACTCTCTCAATGCGTGTGTATTTTAGTGTTCTAGGTGAAGAGAGTGATGCTGAAAATATTTCAGCCGTTTTTTAGTTCTAGGCATTCTCATCTCTGCCCACAAATGCAGGAAAATGAGCCTTTTTATATACAGCTTTAGGGCAGCAAAATCTGATTCTTAACTTCACCATTTACCCCTTCCCCAATTTTCATTTTTTCATTTAGACCCTGTATTTTGAATCTGCTTGTTAAAACCAACCCATTCCCCACTTTCCTAGAACTTTTCTAGGCAGTTATAAAAGATTCTTTCAATAAAAAATATCCTAAATACCCTTTAAACTTCTGTTATTACCCTTTTCAGAGAAACTCAAACATGGGTCAAGTTAACCCAAAACTCCAAACCAAATGACTGGGCTTCTTTGAACCGGGTCAGAGATGATCCAAAAGCCCAATCAACCAAAGTGACCCAAATCGAAATCCACTTCAGTGAGAGGAAAAAAAGAAGAAAAATTCAGAATTAAATGATTTCAAACTCAGCAATTTATGAACTAATCTAAAAGTATAGGATTAACCCAAATTAATCAACCGAAACAAAACCTAATTAAACCTACTAGAAGGTTGAAACGGAAATGTCTTTCAAAGATGAAGAACAAACAAATTTATGGACGGACAAACACCATGACAGAATAATGAAGAAAGAGAAGAAAAACGGAGAGGGAAACAGTGAGACCTTACCATTTATAGAGTGGGAACACACCCAGGACTCAAACAGTGATGGGATGACAGCTTGAAACTCTTCTTCGAACCAGACAAAACTCCCCTTCAAGCTTGGAATTCCAGAGTTTTGTGGGGTTGTTTGAGGGGAATCAGTGAGATATCAGGGGTGAGGGAATTGAGGAAACGGTGTGGTGAAACTTTTGGGTTGATTCGGAGGAACTAGGGTTTTGGTATTGGTTTTAGATCCAAAATTGGAGAGGGTTGAGAGGGATTCGAGGGACATCGTTTTGGGGTTTAGGAAGAGGAAGGCACGGGGATGGTGTGGTGTTAATTTGGGGGCGGATTGAGGTTGCGCCGCCGCCGGAGATGGTGGGGAGTTTTAAGGCGGCGCTGGGGTTCTCGGTCTCTGAAAATAGAGACGATGACTGAAGGGAGGTGAAATGGAGGGGGGGTGGCCTAGGTTTGGACAATTATATATCTAATGGGCGTCCAGTTCTGGTCCGTTGGATCAATGTGATCCAACGGTGATGATCAAGGTGGGGAAACGCCGTCGTTTAATTAACAGGGGGCAATTGGACCAGGTCACTGATTGGGCTAGGGCGGGTTAGGAGGGATTGGGCCAGGATTTGGGTTTTGCACTTGGTCCATTACAACAACCCTATTTTCTTTTTTTTTCTTTTTCAAATGTTTTTTTTCTTTTTTTTTTTCAATTAATTAAAACCTAGATTGGACTCTTAAACTAAATTAACTTACACAATTAAGCTAATTATCCGACATAATAATTATAAAAAAATTAGTTACTCCTAAGTTAAAAAAAAGGAAATTACTAATTTAAAATTAAAAAGCTAAAAATGCGAAAATAAACCATTTTGGTGATTTTCATTTTTAATAAAGCAAATAATTTACTAATTAACCTAGAGATGTAAAAATAAATCCTAAATGCACATGCATGGTATTTTTGTATTTTTCATGATTTTAATAAGATAAACATGCACAGAGAAATGCAAACAATTAACAAAAAATCCCACGAAATCCTATAAAAATTGTAAGAAAATGGAAAAATGGTTTTTCTTGTATTTTATGGGAGTAATTCATATAGGGCAAAAATCACGTGCTCACACTATACCCCAGACAAGTTGAGGAAAGCTAAGCAAATAGGGACAATCAAATGCCACCGAAGAAACCCGTTAGCAATGAAGAAGATGAGGAATTCTTCAAGAAAATGAAAACTTCGGAGTACTCGATAGTTGATCAACTCCGGAAGACTCCCCACCAGATATCGCTTCTGTCTCTCTTGTTGAGCTCGGATGAACACCGAAAGGTATTGCTCAAAACTTTGAATGAAGATTACGTCCAGTATGAGACAAGCGTAGAACAACTGGAGAGAATGACTGAAAGATTTTTCGAAGTCAATAAGATCTCGTTTAGCGACTGTGAGTTACCCGTAAAGGGAGCTGCTGCACACAACAAAGCCTTCTATTTGATTGTTAAGTGTGAAGGCTATTATGTGAAAAAAGTGATGTTGGATGGCGGTTCAAGAGTAGATATTTGTCCTCTTTCAACACTTTAGAGAATGGAGAATGGTACGGAACGAATTCATGCCAACAGTGTCTACGTGCGAGCCATTGATGGGATCAAGAAGGATACTATTGGAGAAATTGATATGGTCTTGACTGTTGGACCTGTAGATTTCAAGGTGACTTTCCAAGTTTTGGACATGGAAACATCGTATAATTTCCTTCTCGATAGGCCCTTGATTCACACACCGGAGCTATTCCCGCCACGCTCCACTAGATGCTCAAATTTGAACACGACAATCAGGAAATTGTTGTCCACGGAGAAGATGAGCAATCCATTTATCGGGACCCCTCAGTCCTATGTCCTGAAGCCAGAGATGGCGGTGAAAACATTGTATATCAGTCATTTGAAATTGTGGTCGCCGATCAATTCGAAGAAAGGGCCCCGTTCCCTCAACCTTGTCTATACAATGCTCCTATGATGGTTGCCACCCAGATGATCAGAAATGGGTACTAGCCAGGAAAAGGGTTAGGGGCATCTCTACAGGGCATTACCGAGCCCATCTCCTAGTCGTGAATGAGAAAACTTTTGGGTTAGGTTTCCGACCCATTTCAGTTGACAGAACATGGGCCAAAGAGCGCAAAGAAAATGGATGGGTCCTGTCAAAGCCTATCCGACATCTCTCCCGGTCATTTGTCAAACTAAAGTATGAGGAAGAAGAAGAAGAGGCCTTCACAACCGAAGAGATAGATGAAATTTGTGGAGCTTTGAAGCAGATGTTATATGATTTTGATATGGTCCAGCCCGGGGAAGGCATAAGCCGTGCCAAGGTTCAATAGATGGGACCTGATTTCAAGCTCAAGAACTTGGAGGCTACCCCATTCCATGTCAGATGGGAATCCCGGTAGTCAGTTTTTCTATCTTTTATACATTTCGGATTATATCAGGGTGTAATCCAAATGTTTTTACTTTACTGTCTTTACATTCTGATGTAAACCCTTATATCTTTCCAATTTGATGAAATGAAATCAATATTTCATCGTTCATGAATATTCTTTTGTCTTTTCTTGATTTTGTTATTTTTCTCATCTTCTTTTCAATTCTAATAATGCGGACTTTAATAACATGACATGCTTGCAGACTTCATGCCCAGATCCTAAAACGGTGTCTAACTTTGAAATAATGAATCAAGAAGTGAAATATGATGAAGATGAGGCATTTAGGGAAAAAAACCGATAACTGGAACAATTCGAGAATAAGCCTAAGCCAGACTTAAATGAAACCGAGCCAATTAATTTGGGCAGTTCAGAAGAGGTCCGAGAAACAAAGATAAGCATCCATACGGACTAGGAAACTAGGGATGCCCTGATCCAACTGTTGTTTGAATTCAAAGATGTGTTTGCATAGTCCTATGATGACTTCCAGGACTGAGCATTGAATTGGTGGTAATTGCCTACCTATATCGATTACCCGTCTGTCCAACATAAGCAAAGGAAATTTAAAACTGACATTAGTGATAAGATAAAGGAAGAGATCACAAAAGAGGTTAAATGGTGTGTGATCCCAGTTGTTCGATACACCACATGGTTGGCTAATGTGGTGCAAGTGTCAAAGAAAGATGGGAAAACCCGAATTAGTGTTGATTACCGAGATCTAAACAAAGCAAGTCCCAAGGATAACTTCCCTTTGCCAAATAAACATATCCTCATTGATAATTGTGCCAAACACGAGTTACATTTTTTCGTGGATTGTTATGCTCGGTATCACCAGGTTCAGATGGATGAAGAGGATGCATAAAAGACCACTTTTACCACACCCTGGGCACATATTGTTATAGGGTCATGCCTTTTGGTTTAAAGAACGTTGGGGCAACCTATATGAGAGCTATGGCTGCCATTTTCCATGACATGATACATCAAGAGATTGAGGTATATGTGGATGATGTGATTATCAAATCAAGAATGCAAGAAGATCATGTGTGTGATCTAAGGAAGTTATTCGAGAGGCTGCACAAGTACGACTTAAAATTAAACCCAGCTAAATGTGCATTCGGAATTTTGTCTGCGAAACTATTAGGATTCATAGTCAGTCAGAGGGGAATCAAATTGGACCAATCAAAGATAAAATCCATTCGAGATCTGCCACCTCTAAAGAGCAAGAAAGAGGTTATGAGTCTGCTCAAGAGATTGAACTACAATAGCAGGTTCATTGCTCAACTCACTACAACCTGTGAAACCATATTTAAGATTTTAAAGAAGATGCAACAATTAAATGGATGGACTAATGTCAAGAAGCTTTCAACAAAATCAAAGAATATCTGTCAAATTCGCCTGTGTTGCTTCCACCCGAATCGGAAAGACCCTTGCTCTTGTATTTGACAGTCTTAGAAAATTCTTTTGGTTGTGTCCTGGGGCAACATGAAGTAACCGGGAAGAGAGAGCAGGCAATATATTATCTGAGAAAAAAGTTCACTAGTTATGTGGTCAACTACACTTTGTTGGAGAGAACCTATTATGCCCTAACTTGGGTCGCCAAAAAGCTGAGACACTACTTGCTAGCTTACACAATGTACCTCATAACTAGGATGTATCCCTTGAAATATATATTACAGAACTGATGCCCACTAGAAGATTAGCGAAGTGGTAAATCCTGCTTACTAAGTTCGACATCGTCTATGTCACTCACACTGCAATAAAAGCCCAAGTCTTGGTGGATCATCTCGCTGAAACCCGGTTGACGATGAATACCAGCCATTAAGCACTTACTTTTAGGATGAGGAAGTAAATTCGGTTGAAGTGGTTCCTAAAAATATCAATGCTTGGAAGATTTTCTTTGATGGAGCTGTAAACTCAAAATGTGTAGGGATTGGGGCAATTCTTACCTCGCCCACGGGTCTGTACCATCCAACCATAGCCCAGCTTCAATATTTTTGCACAAACAACACCACTGAATATGAGGCTTGCATCGTGGGTAAGAACATGGCGATTGATCTGGATATACAAGAGTTATTAATCATGGGGTATTCTGATTTGATTATTAGGCAAGCCCAAGGTGAGTGGGAAACTCGGGACATCAAACTCATCCTATACAAGCAACATGTGGGGGACCTTAGTAAGCGGTTTAAGTCCGTTGTGTTCAAATACATTCCTTGGTTCCACAATGAGCTAGCAGAGATACTGGCTTCTTTTGTTTCGATGCACCCGTACCGGGGTAATACTCATATTGACCGATTAGAAATTCAAGTTCGAGAAAGGCATGGTTATTGCAATGCAATTGAAATATAGCCAGATGGCGAGTCGTGGTATCACAATATCAAAAGGTTTTGAAAATGAAAGAATATCCCGAGCAAGCCAGTGGGGATCAAAAGAGGACTATCAGAAGGCTTGCCAGTAGTTTCTTCTTGAGTGGAGAAATCCTGTACAAAAGAACTCCTGATCTAAATCTCTTGAGATGTGTAGACTCTCGAGAAGCTGAGAGGATCCTGAATGAAGTACATTCAGGAGTATGTGGTCCCCATATGAACGGGTACATCTGTGATGACCCAAAATGTCATCTTTAAATTAAATAATCATCTCAGTGTTTTAAGACCTTGAAAAGCGCCATCAATAATTCCTCGACTTGCGTGCGCAGTCCGAATAATTTTCTGGAAGGTTTTTGTATGAAAAATGGATTAAATTATGAATTAGAGCTTTAAAACTCAACTGAGTTGACTTCGGTCAACATTTTGAGCAAACAAACCCAGATCCAAGTTTTGACCATTCCGGTAGTTCCGTATCGTAATTTTGGACTTAGGAGCATGTTCGGATTTGGATTTGGAATTCCGAAGAACAATTCGGCGCATTTTGGCGAAAGTTGGGAAATAGAAGATTTTTGGAAAAGTTTGACCGAGAGTTGACTTTTTGATATCGGGATCGGAATCCAGTTTTGAAAATTTTCATAGCTTCGTTATGTCATTTATGACTTGTGTGCAAAATTTGAAGTCATTCCGGATTGATTTGATATGTTTCGGCGCAAAATGTAGAAGTTGGAAGATTCGAAAACTCATAATTCGATTCGATGCGCGATTCGTAATTTCGGTGTTGTTTAACGTGGTTTGAAGCATTGATTAAGTTCGTATTGTATTTTGGGACATGTTGTTATAATTGGTTAAGGTCCTGAGGGCCTCGGGTGGATTTCGGAAGGTTAACGGAATGGAAATCGGACAAAAAGGGTTGCTGGAATTTTCTGCAGAAGCTGTCAAAGACAGCAACTATGCAATTGTGGAGCCTATTTTGGAAGCTTATATCTCGAAATCTATAAGGAATCTGTAAATGTGTAAAACATGAACGTCGTAGCCCTTGCATCCTAGTTTCCAGAAAGCTAAACTATTAATTATTTTGATATTTGTACCCAAAGTTATGATCGATTGAAGAAGGGTTGGTAAAGCTGTTTTGAAATTTTCCAGAAATGTTTGATGCGAAGAGGCTACTTTGGAATATTATACCTCTAAATCCATAAGGAATCTAAAAATGTGTAAAACATGAAAGCTGTAGCCCTTGCATTCTAGTTTCCAGAAAGTTAAACCATTCGTCATTCTGACATCTGTACCGAAAGTTATGATAGATTTAGTGAAGGCCGAGACTGCCTTTTTTTGGCTGGAAATAAGTGCAAGTCGCATTCCATAGATGCGACTTGCCTGGAAAACAATTTATATTCGGGCATTAGCCATTTTTATTCATTTGTGACGATGGTAGAGCTCGGGAAAAGCGATTTTCAACAGATTTTTGAAGGGAAACATTTGAGGTAAGTGTTCTATATCCGAAAGTGTTTATATTACATAAATCCATGGTTATTTTCATCGTTTATTTTGGATTTGGATGAAAGAAATTGAAGTTTTTGTACAACTTTCCAAAAATGAAAATTTAGGATTTGAGGTACATTTGATATCAGAATTCGATAATTTTTGTATGGTTGAACTCGTATCGGAATGGGTTATCGGATTTTATGTGTTTCGTCGGATTCCGAGACGTGGGCCGCACGGGCAATTTTGAGCTAAATTTCGGATTTAATTTGGAAAATGTGTAAATTCATATGGAATTAATTCGTACGATTTATATTGAGTATATTGAATTATTATGACTAGATTTGAAGCTTCGGACGAATTTGCGAGGCAAAGGCTTGTTGGAATTTGGAATTGATAGCAAAGCGAGGTAAGTGTTTGGTCTAACCTTAGCTTGAGAGATTAGGAGTTGTGTCATGATTGTTATGTGTTATTTGTCGAGCACGACGTATAAGCATGGTGACGAGTATCTATACGTTGGTGTCAAGCATGCCCGTGAGTCTTATACTTTCATTAATATGACTCCTATTTGACTTAACTGAAGAGTTTTGCCTCTCCTGTTGTTATGTTATATTTTCATAAGTACTTGACTCCTGTTGATTTCCTTATTATTGACTTGTATATTGTGGGATCGTTGTTACGTGTTAGTTTTCCCGTTATTGAACTGTTTCCTTTATGCCAGTACTCTTTTCTGTGGTTATTCCTTTGAGCTGATTCTACCATTTTTCTCGTGATTTACAGCCCTGAGTTGATTTACTTATATTACCTGGTATTATTATCATTTGTTGTTGTTATATGTATTGCGGTGATATCCGATCCTTCTGTTGTGCTGTAACTGTTGATTCTGTTGGTTGCGTTGTGTATTTACTTTGGGACTACGGATGTGGGATTCCGGTAGCTCCCCCTTGTTTGTTTACTTTTGGGACTACGGGTTAGATTCCCGGGAGATCCCCCTGCACTAGATTCCCGGGAGATCCCCCTGCACATTTACTTTGGGACTACGGGTTAGATTCCCGGGAGATTCCGCTGCACATTTACTTTGGGACTACGGGTTAGATTCCCGGGAGATCCCCCTGCACATATATTGAGGATACCAAGAGATCCTCGGGATCCAAGGATCCCTAGCTCATATACGGAGGATACTGAGAGATCCCCGAGTATTTACATTTGGGACTACAAGACGGTATCCTGGGAGATCCCCGGTTGTTATCTCTGCATTGAGTTGTACTCCTTCTGTGATTATTTTATCTCCGTTATAATTGTTGTTATCAATTCAAGTGTTTTAATGGTTTAGATTTCCTTCACGGCTGTGATCCTTTGTGTAGAAATTCATAGTGTTGAGAATACCTCGCCCTATTGTTTTATATATATTCAATACTTTAAATTTCAACAATTGTTATATTTTTAACTCAATTGATTTCTCAGCTAAATTTTCCTTAAACCGTTTGAGGTTGTACTTTACTTAAAAAGGGATTTCTTCTATATTTTGATTTATTGACTTCTCGTATTAAAGGTAATAATTCATTCGATATTGTACTTCAAAAAAAGGGTATTTTCTTTATCAAATGATTTCTAAAAAATAACATCATCTTTTCTTGTTGATTTCTTATTTGGGTTGGGAGTTGTACCCTACTTTATGTTAAGTGAATGAGGCTCCTTGAGCATTCTTAATAGTATTGGTTATGGAACCTATGAACTGAGTAATATGAGAATATTATTGTGAAAAATGAGACAGAAATATGTGGGCATGAGGTGCCGTGAAAATATGAAAGTGGGCTGAGATCAATATTATTTATGATTATAAAATGAGGCGTCACAAGATGACTTTTACTCGAAAGAAAATATATTCGAAATATATTTATTGAAAAGCATATTATCTTAGAGATTATTACTTGAAGGATTTATAGGCGAAAGATTTATATTTGAAGGACTTGATTAATTGATTGCACTTGTATTTATTATTTGTTGAGAAACATTTATGTTGCCTGCTATTTATATTACTGGTTGAGCATTGTTGCCACCATTGTTATCTGCTTCCTATTATTTTGTACGCTATATTGCACAGGTTTATTTGGTAGTCTGGTCCTAGCCTCGTCACTACTTCGCCGAGGTTAGGCTAGGCACTTACCAGCACATGGGGTCGGTTGTGCTGATACTACACTTCTGTACATTTTTGTGTACAGATCCAGGTATTTTATCAATAGTAGCTATTCGTTGCAGTGGAGACTCGAGGTAAACCTGCTGCAACCTTCGCGGTCCTCGGAGTCACCTTCAATTGTACTTATTTCCATATGTTCCTTTTGTTCGGAACAGTGATGTATTTATTTTGTATAACTACTCTTAGAAAAGCTTATGACTTGTACTACCGGTTTTGGGAATGGTAAATTATTTAGAGAAATTTCATTTTAAGTAAATAAATATCAATGTTATTTCAGTTAATGTTAGGCTTACCTAGTTTAGAGACTAGGTGCCATCACGACTCCTTCGGAGGGATTTTTGGGTCGTGACAACATCTTATGTCTGCACCTTGGTTATTCTCCGCCTGGGGCATGGATGTTATTGTGTCAATCGAGTTGAAAGCTTCAAATGGGCATAGATTTATTTTGGTTGCCATTGATTATTTCACAAAATGGGTTGAATCTGTTACCTTCAAAGCCGTTACTAAGAAAGTAGTGGTGGGATTCGTGCATTCCAATATTATTTTCCATTTTGGTATTCCTAATACTATCATTACGGACAATGCTTCAAATCTAAACAACCACTTGATGAGAGAGGTATGCGAGAAATTTAAAATTACGCATCGCAACTCTTCTCCTTATCGTCTCAAAGCCAATGGCACCGTTGAAGTTGCAAACAAGTACATTAAGAAGATTCTTAGAAAAATGATCCAGGGCTCTAGGCAGTGGCATGAGAAGTTTCTGTTTGCACTATTGGGATATCGCACAACCGTGCGCACATCAGTTGGGGATATCCCCTATTTATTGGTTGATGGCACTGAAGCCGTAATACCTACAGAAGTTGAAATTTCCTCTCTTCGGATCATTGTCGAAGCCGAGATTGAGGATGAAGAATGGGTCAAGACCCGGTTGGAACAATTGACTTTGATTGATGAAAAATGTTTGCCCGCAATTTGTCACAGGCAGTTGTACCAATAAAGAATGGCTTGTATCTACAACAAGAAAGTGCGGCCCAGGAAATTTAAAGTGGCAACTCGTTCTGAGACGTATTCTTCCGCATCATGAATAAGATAAAGGAAAATTTTCTCTGAACTGGAAAGGTCCATACATTGTAACAAGAGTTTTGCCAAAAAGAGCATTGTATTTAGGTGACATCGAAGGAAATTTCCCCGAGAGAACTGTCAATGTGGATGCAGTCAAAAGGTACTATGTTTGACCCTTTATGTAGCTTTAATTCTCTCTGGTTTGGATGACAAAAGATTTTATTCTCACTACCCCAAATACAATTAACCTTTGTAGACCCCTTTGAGCCGGTTACCTTCTTTGGTTACCCTCTTTGGAACCCTGTTTTAAAAGAAGAAGAAAAGAAAATGAAAGATGAAGAAAAAGAAAAATAATAATAAAAAAAAGAAAAAAAGAAAGAAAAAAAGAAATAAAAAGAAAAACAAAACAGAAATCAAAAACAAGTTCATTTTGATTGAACTACATTCGACCTGATTCCGAAAGGATACGTAGGCAGCCTCACTCTGGGGTTCGGTCACACCAAACAAAAAATTCACATTCCCCCAAAAGTAAAAACTAGGGCAGCTGTTATAATATCTGGCGATGATTTTGCCTGAAATATTCCAAAGTTGTAGTTCAATCTAAATTCTTTTTACCTAAATCCCTTTCAAGTCCTTTCGGCCAATCAGTGAGAATGTTCAAGAATCGGAGGCAGCTACTTGGACCTGGTACTACTTCAGATGAAAGAAATAAAATGTGAGAGTTTTATTGGTAAAAACCCTCACGGGCATCGTAGGGCGATGGTGAGTAGAGAAAATAAAAATGAGAGTCTTGTTAGTGAAAACCCGCAAATGGCACTATAAGGCGATGGTGAGAAGAACAATGAGAGATGCCAGTTAGTGAAAACCCTCAAAGGGAACTGCTGATCGAAAAGAGGATCCACACAGCCATGGCATCAATACAATACTGGATAGAGTTCCTAGGTTTTGAGACAAAAGTTCTAATGAGTTTCTGAGAGACGGTTTACACAGATCAGACATACAGTCCAAAATGCATGTCATGTTCATGGAAATCCGCATGTACTCCTAGATAAGTCCATATTTCTGTTCCCCAAAAGGGACACCTCTTGTTTAAACTCATTTTCTATTCCAATGCTTGTTTTTCTTTAAATCCCTTTCGGTCTAACTTTGTTCCAAAATAAGGCAAAGAAGAGACGGCAAGACCAACTACAGGGTTGTAACGACCCGACCGGTCGTTTTGAGCTTTAGCGTTCCATTCGTTGGTTTGAGACTTTGAGTAACTTCATATTATGTATTATGACTTGCGTGTATGGTTGGTTTCGATTTTTGAGCGGTTTGCGATTGATTTGGAAGAATGATTCTCGTTTTAGAAGCTTTAAGTTGGAAGAGTTGACCAAGGTTTGACTTTTAGGTAAACGGACTAGGAATCGGGTTTTGATTATTCCAATAAGTTTGTATGATGATTTTTTATATGTACAAATTTTGGTTAAATTCCGATGAGTTTTGGATAAATTGGGGTTGTATGGTGATTGTTTGCGGTTTCAACATCGATTTAAGCATAAAAGTTACCATATTGAGCAAACGGTCGTTGATTCGTGTTTCAACTAAATCATTATATCCGTATCGTAATTTTAGAACCATAGCAACTGAATTCAAAGTTTCAACATTGTATGAGGAATATATGGTCATTTTACTAAGAATTGGGTTGCTGATTTTTCAGATTAGTTACGAAATTGCCACTGAATTCGTATTTAAAAATCTGCACTATTTTCAAATATTGAAACCAACATATATTCTTCATTATAAGGTCAAATGGAGTGATTCAAAAGCCTAACTTGACTGGAATTTTACGAGGAACCATGGGAGGCATCAAAAGCGAGTTTCGGGATCGTTTGGCCCAAGAAACGAGGTAAAACAGTTGGGCATTTTTGGCTATTAATGTTGTAGGAGTTTTTCTCATCTTAAAGGTTTGGGATTGAGAGAATTCAAGAATGTTCTTCAAGTTTCTTCCATGGGGTAAGTGTTTTCTACTCAGTTTTGATTATATTCCGTGATTCCATCTTCATTTTTAGCATTTGATATATGATTTCAAAAGAGAAATTGAGGGTTTTTGTCTAAACTTTCATAAAGTGATTTTTTGAGTTTTGAACACCGATTCGGAGTTGAGTGAAATTAGTATGGTTGGACTCATAATTGAATGGGTTGTCGGATTTTGTGAGTTTTTAAGTTCTGAGGTGCAATCCCGGGTTTGACTTTTTGGTTGACTTTGGGTAAATGTGTAAAGATTCGGCCTTTATCGATTGGGTTTGCATCCTTATGGCATTATTTGATGATTTTAAGTTGCTTTTGGCTAGTTTCGAGCTGTTCAGAGGATGATTTGAGCGGAATAAGGCTTCTAGTGTATCGATTGGGCTTGTTTGAGGTAAGTATCTTGCCTAACTTTGTGGGGGGGGGGGGGGTAGGGGGGAATTACCCCTTAGGATTTGGGTTGATTATGCTATTTGTGTTATGTGGTATAAGGTGATGAGTGGGTACACGGGCTATATGTGGTGTTTGGTCGGTTTAGATTATCTAGACTCTTTCCATGCCTTCAATTGAATTGTAATAACATGTTATATCTCTCATTGTTAATCTACTCTTACATGCTCCATTTGACGTTGTTAGCACATGTTCTACCTCTTACTTGTTATTTTGCTCTTATATGCTTTAGTTGAAGTTATTGCCTGCCTTATTGTCTTGTTACCTCTTAATTGGTGAATCACTTTTAATTGAAGTTGTTATTTTTTGGAATATCATCTTGTTGAGTTATTGGTGCTGAAGTTGTACTAGCCATTATCACATCGAGGCGAAGTTGTTAATTGTTCAGATACCTTTTCTTGTTGAGCATTCTCATTCATATTGTTATTGTTGAAATTTTTGTACATATTTGGTTGAGCCATGTGATATTTGTTGGGGAAATATTGGTGTTGTTGACTTTGTGGCAAGTTGTGACATATGGGCACTTGTGGTGCGAGTTGTGATTGTGTTGTAATATTGGTACGCATGCGGTGGTATAAGGCTAGGGGTTGATACGCATGCGGTGAGATAAGGTGGGCTTGATACGCGTGTTGCTAGTAGGGAAACTACTTAAAGCCACGCGGTGAGATAAGGTGGGCTAAAACGCGTGTAGCTATTTCGGGAAAAATAATTTTCAAAACTAAATGTAAGGCTCATACGGTGATATAAGGAAAGATTGTGATTGAAATTGTGAAATGTGAATACGAGGCGGTACATCGGTTATGATTTTCATTGTACATTCCATGTTGGAACAACTTGTTGATTTGAACGGTCATTGTTCTTCCTTCAATCATTCATCTGCATTTTGATTTTGTTTGGTTTTTCGTTGTTATCTTGGTGTTGGAATGGTTGTGGTTTTTTGTGTGAGTCATGAATTCTATGTATTTGTTGTGTTGCTTTAATATGCCAATCTGTGCCTCCGTTATAACTTGGTGAATTGATTGTCAGTGTAAATTTAATTGTGTGGAGTCACTATATCATATTCTGTTGAGTTGTTGGTAACATAATGGTTTAAATAAAAGAATTATTAACATGCTTTATTCTATGTGCTTCTTAAGATAGAACTCGTTATCTCACTCGGTGCCTTACTATTCTAAATGGTTATCGCACTTTCACTATAATTGAGTTCTCAAATTATACTCATCACCCTGTTAGATGTTTACCTTACTTAAAATTGTTATACTATTTTTCCTTAACAAATTCTATGTTTAATTTGTTAATTTATCTTATGTTTTGCTTTGTTTAAAAATGATACTTTTACTCAGTTTTATTGAATTCTAAAGTAAACCCATCTTATACTCCGTTTCATACAAATTGTATATTATTTTACTATCACGCCCCAAACTCGGGGAGCGCGACCGACGCTCAACCGAGTGAACCCAGTTAAGCAAGCATGTTGAACACTTTCTAACCAAACTCGCTCGTGCGTTAAGGAGAGTTCATAACATTGATAATTAACCAATAATGAGATCATGTATACAATACCAAATCGTTTCCATTTGTTACTTTGTTTTAGAGTCTCAAAATACGCACATTTTCATAGTTAAAGTGGAATTAATAATCCAAACATAACATGATTCATTTGACTTCCCCAGAACCCATACACACATAACCCACACTATGTCTACAGAGCCTCTAAATAAACACAAAATAGTACTACTAAAGAGCCGGCAACAAGGCCCCGACTACACCTCAAGTACAATACATAAGGAACAAAAGATGTATGACCCCGAAATGAAATGTGGCTCACCAAGACTGCTGGGAGGAGGATGTACCGCTAATGCGGATCAACACTGCCTGCCAGGGAACCACCTGGATCCATTTAAGACGCAACGCCCCCGGCAAAAGGGACGTTAGTACCATCGAATTGTACTAGTATTTATAACTAAACACCATCTCATTAGAATGAACAATAATACAAGAGGGAATAATTATGAAATCAATAGAAACCTTAAACAATACCATAACATCAAATTAAGAATCACATAAACTTTCAAGTAATTTCCATGATTTTAGGTTGGGAGGTCTGGAGTACCAATACACCATCATTCACAATACCACCGTGTTCTTACACGGAGTCCGATCACGATTCAATCAGCTAGGCCGTCTCTTTTGAGACATCAACCACAATTACAAATTTTAGTTTCAATTTCCTATTTCAATTTCCAACACAGTCACCACCATGTGTGCGGCATGGCGTCCGATCACGGCCCGATCGGCTAGGCCGTCTCGCCCGAGACATTACCATTTTCTATCAATCATCTCATTTCATACTTCTTTCATATCTTTCAATTCATCGGCACTAGCCGCCACAATTATTTTATCATACTTACTTGGCCGAATTTCATAATTCAAGATCTTTTCCACATTCCGCATTATTATCATCATCAAAAGCAACAAGGCTTTTCATTCAAGACTTTGATTACGTACGAGCAATTTAGAATCTAAGACACATAGAGGCTATTCACACAATTTGGTATAACAATCTTTATTCGAATTTGACTTGAAATCTAGGCATTTTTAGCACATATTCCATATTTTGAACACATCCTCAAATGATAAGATAACATGATGAAAGCATGGAAAATACATATTGCACATATACTTTTCAACGCAAGCACATTTGGAATAGCAATTTCTATAACGATCAATTTGGGATTTACACGGATTTGCATGAACACCATGGGATCCAATTCTAAGAAGAGGGGTTTTTAGCCATACATACCTCAATTGAGCTTCCTTAAAATCTACAATATTCTGGAACTCTTAGAAACTTCAATCTATTTTAGCAATATAACAAACTGAACCAAAAATTAGGAAAATGATCGTGGTTCTAGCTCATTTGAGCATTTTATCAACCACTAAGTGTGTATTAGGGTTTCAAGGTCCTTTTTATGGAAGGTTTCATCATCCCACAACCCATTCATCACCATTTTTAGCTCACAATCTCCCTACATGCTTTTATCACACATGTATGCAAGATGAACAACTCCTATACCCATGAATTATCTTATTAATTGCCCATTCTAGTTAAACTTCAAAATCAAGAGTTAGGGTGATAGAATCTTACCTTTTTAGGATGAAGACCTAGTGAATTTTCCCTTGTTAATCTTCAATGTTGGAGCAAGAATTGTAGAACAAATGGTTGGGGAACCCTCCCTCTCTCTAAGGCACTCTCTCTCTCTCAACAGTATCAGATTTTTGAAAGAAAATGGTCCACAACACTTAAATAAAGAGATTGGGTCGGGTTGTAAGATTAGAAAAATAGGAGCCCCGACATAGATTTGTGGTCGCATGTGCGACCGCGTAATGCTTCTGCGTCCGCAAAGTGGGCCTCATAGTTGGCCCTCCGGAACTAATATTTTTTGCTTCGATCTGCGACCAGCCTGCAGTCTGCAGACTGTTATGCGGTTGCATAATGCGCCTTAGAACCACCATCTAAAAAATCTCGAGGCTGGATATGCGATCAAAGTGCAGCCCGCAAAATAGTTCTGCAGTCGCATAATGGGCCGCAAAAATAACATCTAAAATGGCTTAAAAGATTGCCTCACTCTGCGGCCATTCTGCGGCCTGCAGAGTGATTATGCGGCCGCATAATGAGCCACGAAAATGCCTAACTCTGCAAATATATTCCTTCAACTCCCCAGCGCACTGTTCAATCCAAAGCCGTGAAGAATCTCTACAATCTTTAATACATAAGCCTAACTTGGCACCACGAAATTCCGGGTTTTAGGTGAAATTTTATGTGGCCTTACGTTTACTTTACTTGATTTCTAAAATAAAGTCATTATATCATTTGACGCCTTACTTTATTCAAGATTGTTATTATATTTTATGGTGTTTAAATATATCTTTCGTTCATCTAAATTAATATTTATCATGGTTGCAAAGAACATAGTAGCACATGGGCTTTGCCGTGCGAAGGTGATTGATATTGTGGGCACGAGGTGCCATATGTGTAAGATTTAAAAATTGTGGTCCATGATTTGTAGTTTAAGAGGTGTGGTGCCTCGGGGTAATTCTTATTGTAAGTCCATGCGTTCAGAGTGATTTGATTATTTGAGTTGCCATCCGTTTTTCCTTATTTGAGTTCATTTACATCTCATCGGTGTTCTGATTATGTTGTTTCATTATTACTCGTTTACTACTTGCTGCCACTTATGTTTCTATTACTTCATTGTTGGTTGTAAATCAATAATTTTTCCGTTGTTGGTCTTACATTGATGTTCTTTCCATTATTAGATTATGTATATCTTGAACAGGTTTCTATCTCTAGTAGGTGTCTTGACCTGGCCTCGTCACTACTCTACCGAGGTTAGGCTTGATACTTACTGGGTACCATTGTGGTGTACCCATGCTACGCTTCTGCACATTTTTGTGCAGAATTTTCCCAAAATCGCAGACGCAAGTATATGTGGTCAATCAAGTAAAAGAGTGAGTAGAGTATCGTTCCCACGAGGAATTGTAATCAATTGCCAACTAAATCAAGCAAATGCTAATTTATCGAGTCAAGAACAATTTCAAGTTGATTTTTGTTTGATTAATTCAACTAACTAAATATGCGATTAAAAAGAAGAAAGAGTTAACTAGCACACTTAGCATGAAGAGTTGAATTCAATGAGAATAATATTCCAGGGTTATGGCTGGCTAACACTCCTGTTGAATTCTTCAATCGACTCGACTTATTAATTTATCTGGGTTATTAACCTGCAAGGACAATAATACTCGTAGAAATTTGAAAACTTCTACTCGCCTATTCAATTTATTCTAACCCCTATATTCCTATGAGATTAGAGATAAAAAGAACGCATTAATAATCTCTTGCAAAATTGGCTAAGTACGGCAAATAGGTATATTTCTATCCGTATTCACAAATCAATTCCCCAATGACTAGGTTCAAGATCGCGCTTTATTCAATCCTATTTCAATCAAGAATTACCTCTTTCAAGTTCAACTCAAGATTCATATATAGTATTTCACTGTAAGCTAGGCAGTAAAATAATTAAACTCAGGATATGAATAAACAACCCAATATGATAAATTAACTCGTCAAATCAATATTCGAATATCAACATTCATGTAAAACCATAACCCCAGAATAAAAGAGTTTAGCCACACATAGTCATAGTAGAAATCTCAATCAATTCCCAAGAATACATAAAAATCAATAAAAGAAAGGAAAGGAAGAACTCAAGATGAATTCCGTGGTTTCCAAGCTCTGTGATGGCTCTCCTCTTTTTCCCGGTGTGTTAGCTCTTCCAAAATGGTGGCCCTCTCTCAAAATAGGTTTTAGAATTGCTTTTATCCGGGGGGGGGGGGTTGGTTGGGCCGAAATACCCTTGACCCGGGCGAAATAGGAGAGACTTCCCGTCACTAGCGCCCTGGGTAGCGTGGGGAGCTATCCCTGGTGCTGGGAAAATTGAGGTTCTGGAAAATGGGCCACAGGTAGCGCCCCACGCTACCTGTGGCACTACAAATGGCTATTTTCCCATTTTGCTCCTTTTTGGCTCAAATCTCACACCTTTCGGCCCATATTGCTTCCAGATGATTCCTTCACATTACAACACGACGAATTAGCATAAATCATTACGTTTTCCGAAATCCACGAAACACGAGTAAAATGCGAGGCGATATACATATAAATATATATACTTTAAGCTAAATATCAACACCCCACACTTAGACTCTTGCTCATCCTCGAGCAATGGGACCATCAACTACACTCCAACAACGTACATATCAACATGGGGGAGCAATTCAAAAAAAATTTCTTAAACATACACTCTACCAATGACCATGGTTGATAGCAACAATTAAACTGTAGCATATGCAATCACTAACACTTCCCTTTACTTATGCTATTCTTTAAAAATATTCACAACAAAGACAACGTGCTCATAACAATCCTAGCTTCAAAAATCGACTCAATATCACAATGCACGCATGGCTTGAACACCCAACATCACAAAGAATTCTAATTACCTATCCCTCGTGAAACCATGTGCCCTCACAACAAGAACAAGAGAGTAAGTTGAATTCACACATTCGAATCTCATGATCAAATATAATTTAAGGACTCACATCTATGAAAGAAAATCTCTCACTCTCACAAAGAAGTCACATGCATGCAAAAGGTACCATAGGCTTGCCCATAATGTGAATCTCTACTAATGTAGGCTCACTCGATCTAAAATCAATTAGGACTTTATATGGTTGTAATGTGGGCTAAGGGAGGGGTAGCATATATTTAGGATTAGTGGTTCACCCTTCTAAGCACTTTAACACATCACATGATAAACTTTAAGCAAAATTCTTCAATCCGCTTCAATTTCAAAAACATGATCACTCCCCAAAACTATTCCCTCTTTCTTTAAGCACTACTTTAATTTATACCCCACTAGCAAGAACAAAACAACAATTTATTCATCTCTATCTTTTTTTTCCAGTTTCGCTAGTGGTGTATTATTCTACAAAACAAGTGCACCTTTCTGTCTTTCTTTCACTGGTTCCACTCGAAAGTCACCCCACACTTAGTCCTTACTTCTTCTAGCGCTCATTTCATAATTAAAGTGCTTTTAGAGGTAACAGGATCAAAATACTGTCAATTAAGAACAAAAGGGTATAGACTCGTAACGTGGGTGCCGATTGAAAGTCTATAGGCTCAAACGTGTTTACTAGGGATAGAATTTATTTGTGATAAGCAATTAAGCTCAAAAGATCAAAGAATGCTTTAAATCATTTTTCAAACCGAGCATCACAAAAAAAATTCACTTCGACTCATATACCGGGCAAGTTCTAAACTCAATCACGATAACATGGACTATACAAAATCTCACTTCCCACATGGAACATGACTCACTAAGGATGATCTCATTCCTACTCTCAAATAATGCAAGTATTCACAGAGCCACAAGATATTAAGCATTAAGCACAAAGTGAATAATAGTCAAGCAAAAGAGACATAGGCGTCATAACAAGCTATCCAATTTCATCAAGGCATCATGAATAATTTCAACACATAGGGAAGATACTCCACATGCCAAAGCCTAAATATGCTACTATTAAATAAGTCAAAGGAGCCTAAGTTTATCAATCTTCCTCCTTTTATTTCCTAATTTCCTAATCTACTCTAAAAAAAACTACTATCCAGTTCAAACTACACCTCATGGAAAAGAACCGATGCACAAAGAAAAACCATGGGGAATCATTATTACCTAAAGGAAAATAAAAGACAGGTTTTTGGATTTTTTTTTCTGTTTTTCAAATATTTTTTTAATTTTTTTTTATTGGACCTTAATCCCTCGAGAGAACTGTCCAGGTAGTCCGTCGTCGGGAAAAGTCCACTATTTTCTGATTTTTTTTTACATGAATCCACTCAGAAAGTAATTATCCTACCCCCCACACTTGTATTATTCATAGTCCTCGATGCATGATCACGAAGAAAAATATTAAAAAAAAGGATGAGAAATACTCTCTGAGACCCTCTAGGGCCTAGCTAGCAACATGATCCTTAATATTTAGGGTCGGGATGACCCCACACTTAAGCTCAAACATGCTCCTCAACTTCAACTTCGGGTACTCAGACTTCCCCTAATCAGCAAACAAAAACAAAACTATAAATACAACAAAAGTTACACCTACCAGATAAAAAAATTTAGGAAATCCAAAAAAAAGTTCAAAAATACATAAACGAAAGGGAAATGTTAGTAACTATGGAAGCAAAATAAAATGCTTGGGTTGCCTTCCAAGAAACGCTTGATTTAACATCGCAGCACGATGATACCACTCCTCAAGAATCCTTCAGTGCAATTGAGGACTTGTGACGATCCACGTCACCACCCCAATAACGCTTGATTCTTTGCCCATTGACCAAGAATGTCCTCTCGGAATTTGGCGCTCTTAACTCTATAGCCCCGTATGGTGTCACTCGCACTATTTCAAAAGGTCCAGACCATCTCGACTTTAATTTTCCAGGAAACAACTTCAACCTGGAATTGAACAGCAATACCAACTGGTCCGACTCGAAATGGCGAAGCTTGATGTGCTGGCATGCCACCTTTTGGTCTTTTATTTATATAGCTTGGCATTCTCATATGCATTTAGCCTGAATTCATCTAGCTCATTGAGTTGGAGCAATCTCTTCTCACCCGCCAACTCCATATCAATATTGAGCTTTTTGACGGCCCAAAAGGCCTTGTGTTCTAGCTCAACCAGAAGGTGACATGCTTTGCCATAGATCAACTTGTAAGGCGAGGTACCAATAGGTGTCTTGTATGCAGTCATATACGCCCATAGAGCGTCATCCAACCTTGTTAGTCTTCCTATTTGCACTGATCATTTTCTCCAAAATTTGCTTTATTTCTCTATTCGATACCTCTGCTTGCCTACTCGTTTGAGGGTGATATGCGGTGGCAACTTTGTGCTTGACCCGTATTTAGCTAGTAGGTTATTCAAAAGTCTATTGCAAAAATGCGTACCTTCATCACTTATTGGAGCTCGAGGAGTCCCGAAACGTTGTAAAAATATTCTTCTTGACTAATTTAGTCAACACCTTCGCATCATTAGTATGTAAAGCAATGTCCTCCTCCCACTTAGAAACGTAGTCCACTGCTAACAAGATGTATTTGTTCCCTCTAGATGATGTGAATGGTCCCATAAATCGATCCCCCAAACATAGAAAATCTCCACCTCAAGAATGTTTTTAAGCGGCATCTCATTTTTTCTAGTGATTGTTCCAGTTCTCTAACACCGATCACACTTCTTTACAAATAAATGGGCATCTTTAAACAGAGTCGGCCAATAAAATCCCGACTGGAGAACTTTTGCAGATGTTATATCACCACCATGATGTCCCCCAAAAGGTGAGGAGTGACAATCGTACAAAACCTGCTCCACTCCCTTCTCCGGAATACATCTCCTCATCAGTTGGTCAGCACATTGCCGGTACAAGAACGACTCATCCCAGAAATAGTAGTTTATGTCATGTAGGAATCGCTTCCTCCCTTCAAGTGGCATTTCTAAAGGAAGTACTCCGCTCATATGAAATTTACATAATCCGCATACCTTGGTGGCAGATCATGTGTGACTGCAAAGAGTAGCTCATATGGGAACGTCTCCTAGATCCCCCTCATTTTTCCACATGCTCGTGATTTTCTAGCCTTGATAAGTGGTCAGCCACCTGATTCTCTGTGCCCTTCCAATCATGGATTTCCAAGTCAAATTCCTGCAAAAGAAGTACTCATCTAATCAGTCTCAGTTTAGCATCTTTTTTGAGATTAAATACCTAATCGCCACATGATCCGTGTACACGATCACATGCGTTCCTACTAAGTAGGACCGGAACTTGTCAAAAACATAGACAACTGCCAACAATTCTTTTTCCGTCGTGGTGTAATTGAGTTGTGCATTAGTTAGGTTCTTGCTGGCATAATAGATTGAGTGAAACACTTTGTTCTTCCCCTGTCCAAGCACAACCCCAATTGCTACGTCACTCGCATCACACATCAACTCAAAGGGCAGACTCCAATTAGGTGCAATAATGACTGGCACAGACAGCAACTTCAACTTTAGTTCCTCGAATGCATTTACACAGGCATCATTAAACTTAAATGCGGCATCCTTTTCTAGCATCCTGCACAAGGGATTAACAATTTTTGAGAAATCTTTAATGAATCATCTATAAACACCTACATGTCCCAAGAAACTCCGGACTCACGGAAATGGGTGGAGGTAATTTTTCAACCGCCTCCACCTTCGCCTTATCAACTTCGATGCTGCTCCTTGACACTCTATGGCCCAACACGATGCCTTCTTGTACCATAAAATGACATTTTCCCTAATTTAACACCAAATTTGTTTCTTTACAGCGGGCTAGCACCTTGCTCAAATTCTTCAAACAATCATCATAAGAAGACCCAAAGATTGAAAAATCATCCATGAAGACTTCAACAAATTTTTCCACCATATTAATGAAAATAGCCATCATGCACCTCTGGAAAGTGGCTGGCGCATTACAAAGACTAAACGACATTCGCTTGAAAGCGAAAGTACCATAAGTACATGTAAAAGTGATCTTATCTTGATCCTTTAGGCAGATGACAATCTGGCTGTACCCCGAATAACCATCAAGGAAACAATAAAATTCATGCCCCGCCAATCTGTCCAACATTTGGTCAATGAATGGAAGTGGGAAGTGGTCCTTGCGGGTTGCTTTGTTGAGCTTTCTGTAGTCAATGCAAACTCTCCACCCTGTCACAGTGCGAGTAGGAGTTAGCTCATTTTTCTCATTCTCTACAACTGTCATCCCCCCTTTTTAGGCACACATTGTACTGGGCTTACCCAGTTGCTATCAGAGATAAGGAATATGATACCTGCATCAAGCCACTTAATTACTTCCTTCTTCACAACCTCTTTCATAATGGGATTTAATCTCCTTTGTTGCTCAACATTCGGGTGATATCTATCTTCCAGAAAGATTTTACGCATGCAAAATGATAGACTGATTCCTTTGATTTAGCAATTGTCCACCCAATAGCCTTTTTATGATCACGAAACACTCTGAGAAATTTTTCTTCTTGCACCTCGGTCATGATGGATGAGATAATCGCTAGAAATGTCTCAGAGTTTCCCAAATAATCATAGCGCAGATACGCTATAAAGGGCTTAAGCTCTAGCTTAGGAGCTTCTTCAATAGATGGCTTAGGAGGGGTTAGAGTCGCAGGCCTGTCCAACTCCTCAAATCTCCCAAACCCTTGGACATAATTGCAAGACATGTTAAGTACTTGCTCAATTTCTTCCATCAACTCATCTTCACTGTCTTTTTCATCCCCAATCGAGGCTCGTTCAAGAGGATCTACGGGGCTCATATAAGGCACCAATGGCGTCACATCTTTCCACCACAGAAATCATGGATATCTCTTCATAGTGAATACCTCCACTTGATCACCCATTCTCATCGTCATCTTTCCTTTGCATACATCAATAATAGCTCGGTCCATGGCTAAGAATGGACGCCGTAAAATAAATGAGACTTCCTAATCAGGTTCATATTCCAAGATAATAAAATCAGCAGGGAATATAAAAGAACCCACTTAAGTTAACACATCTTCAATTACACCTTCAGGATGAGCAAGGGAGTGATCAGCCAACTGTAAAATCACCGTGGTTGGGCGCGACTCACCCAACCCGAATTGTTTGAACTCAGATAGCAGCATCAAATTGATGGTCGCCCCAGGATCACACAAAGCTCGCTCGACTGCGTGCTTACCAATCGATATTTTGATAGTGAAACTACCCCGATCCTTCAATTTCTGAGGTAACTTGCTTTGAATTCTTGAGCTACATTCATCAGTGAGTGCCACAGTCTCGAACTCTGTCAAGCTCCATTTATTTGCCACTATGTCCTTGATGTATTTGGCATATCTGGGCACTTCTTACAGGATGTCTACTAGGGGAGTATTGATTTGCACCTGCTTCAAAATATCAAGAAACTTTTTGTAGGCCGCATTATCCTTCACCTTCTGCAATCTCTGAGGGAACGGAGGTGGTGGCTTCACAATTATTGGTTGTGGTTGCTTTGCCACAGCCTTTTCAATTGGCTTCTCCGACTCTTTTGCAGTTTCCGATTTGACTTCTGTGGTGGGTTGTTTTTCAGTAAACGTCACTTGCTTTTTATTCTTAGATGGGACTTCTTCTAATTCTCTTCCATTCCTCAATGACACAACATTAATAGGAACCTTAGAATAAGCCTCAGTGTCGCTAGGTTGGTGTTATGGGCACTAGCAAGTTGCCCCATCTGTTGCTCCAAATTTCGAATAGCTGCTGAGTGGGCTGCTGCTTGAGCCTGCTGGTTAGCCATCAATTTTTTTAGAATCTCCTCGACGTGACTCGTTGAGTTTGTAGGTTGCTCAGCTTGTGGTTCTATTTATTGTTGTTGAGGAGCTTGTGGCCTGCATGGATTCTGAGTACCTTGGGTTCCACCCCAATAGAAGTTTGGGTGGTTCCTCCAGTTATTATTGTAAGTGCTACCATATTGATTCTGATTAGCTTGGACCCTATTAGCATTCCCCACAAAGTAAATTGACTCTAGATTCACTGGACAAGCATCATTGGTATGCCCCTCGCCGTAGACTTCGCATAACACCTGCACCTGCTACACTGGTTGAACCTGTTGCATTGGTTGGACTTGTTGTTGGTTTTGATCCATATTCATCCTAGTGATTTGATTTACAAAAGATTCTACCTATGCAGATAGTGCTGATACAACATCCAATTCAAGTACCTCGTCAGCTTTATGGGTTGTGTGTCTACCTACTTCCCCTTGCCAATCTGGGTTGCTTTTGGAAAACTTGTTCAGCAGTGTATAAACCTAATCAAAGCTCTTTTCCAATACTTGACCACCAGTTGTTGCGTCTGCCACTATATTTGTTTCAGGGTAAAGACCTTCAATAAAAGTGTGAGCCAGTGCTTTGTTGGTTTGGTTGTGGTGCGGACAGTCTCTTAGTAGCCCCTTGAATCGCTCCCAGGCTGCATAAAGTGATTCACCTTTTCTCTATTTGAATGCGACTATCTCACTTCTTATCTTTGCCGTTACCAGAAGGAAAGAACCTAGCCAAGAATTTGCGAGCCACATCATTCCATGATGCAATAGAGTTAGCTGGCTCAGATTTCAACCATTGCTTGGACTCTCCCAATAGAGAAAAAGGTAACAATATGAGCCTAACATAATCAGATGTGACCCCGTTAGTGATATAAGTATTACTAATCACTAGAAAATTCAGAATATGTTATTGGGGGTCCTTGTGTGGTAGTCCCATGAACTGTTCATTTGCATGAAGTAGCTAGATCATGCTCTGATTAAGCTCAAAATGCCCATTGATCCCCGGCTTAACGATTTTGGACATGACATTAGCAATGCTGGGCATAGCCACCTCTTGTACCGCCAATGGGTGTTCATCCGCCATTTCAATAGGAAGTTGAATGAGTGCTTGTAAATTATTTGCTTTCCGAGATTCTCTCAATCTTCTGCGAAATGCTCTCTCAGGTTCTAGGCTAAAATTCTGTAGTCTATCTTGGCTTCTAACCCGTCGCATTCAAGCAAAGTACCTGATATCAAACACCCAACCAAAAAGAAGATAAAAAACTTAACTCGATGAGTAGTAAAAGCATAATCCAGTAAAAAAATTAATTTCTAAGTCCCCATCAAGGGCGCCAAAAACTTGTTGCCCAAAATCACACACGCAAGTATACACGGTCAATCAAGTAATAAAGAGTGAGTAGAGTATCGTTCCCACGAGGACTTGTAATCAATTGCCAACTAAATCAAGAAAATGCTAATTTATCGAGTCAAGAACAATTTCAAGTTGATTTTTGTTTGATTAATTCTACTAACTGAATATGCGATTAAAAAGAAGAAAGAGTTAACTAGCACACTTAGCACGGAAAGTTGAATTCAATGAGAATAATATTCCAGGGTTATGACTGGCTAACACTCCTGTTGAATTCTTCAATCGATTCGACTTATTAATTTGTATGGGTTATTAACCTGCTAGGACAATAATACTCGTAGAAATTCGACAACTTCTACTCGCCTATTCAATTTACTCTAACCCCTATATTCCTATGAGATTAGAGATAAAAAAATGCATTAATAATCTCTTGCAAAATTGGCTAAGCACGGCAAATAGGTATATTTCTATCTGTATTCGCAAATCAATTCCCCAATAACTAGGTCCAACATCGTGCTTTATTCAATCCTATTGCAATCAAGAATTACCTCTTTCAAGTTCAACTCACGATTCATATATTGTATTTCACTGTTAGCTAAGAAGTAAAATAATTAAACTCAGGATATGAATAAACAACCCAATATGATAAATTAACTCGTCAAATCAATATTCGAATATCAACATTCATGTAAAACCATAACCCCAGAATAAAAGAGTTTAGCCACACATAGTCATAGTAGAAATCTCAATCAATTCCCAAGAATGCATAAAAATCAAGAAAAGAAGGGAAAGGAAGAACTCAAGATGAATTCCGTGGTTTCCAAGCTCTATGATGGCTCTCCTCATTTTCCCAGTGTGTTAACTCTTCCAAAATGGCTGCCCTCCCTCAAAATAGGTTTTAGAATTGATTTTACCCACGTTGGGGGAGGGGGGGGGGGGGTTGGGCTGAAATACCCTTGATACGGGCTAAATAGGAGAGACTTCCCGTCACCAGCACCCTGGGTAGCGTGGGGCGCTATCCCTGGCGCTGGAAAAATTGAGGTTTTGGAAACTCGGCCATAGGTAGCGCCCCACGCCCTGTGGCACTACAAATTGCTATTTTCCCGTTTCGCTCCTTTTTGGCGCAAATCTTGCACCTTTTGGCCCATATTGCTTCCGGATGATTCCTACACATAAAAATACCACGAATCAGCATAAGTCATTACATTTCACTTCCGAAATCCACGAAACACGAGTAAAATGCAAGGGAACATACATATAAATATATATATATATATATATATATATACTTTAAGCTAAATATCACTGATCCAGGCATTCTAATTGTGTTTGTTGAGAGTTGCATCTGCGCGATGGGAGACTTCAAGGTATACCTACTTGACGTTTGCAGGCCTCGGAGTCACCATCTTACTTTATTATGCTACTGTTAAATTGTAATTCATAACAATATTGTGTTTAGAAATGCTATTGTGTTTCAGTAGTGTTTATGACTCCGTACTACCGGTTTTGGGAAATGTTTCGCCGCTTGCGGCTATATATTTCATTTAATGATTTATGATAAATGATTAAATAGTTCAATGATGTTATTAAATCAGCATGTGTTAGGCTTACCTAGTCTTGGAGACTAGGTGCCATCACAACATCCTAAGGTGGGGAATTGGGGTCGTGATAAGGGCTCCCATTTGAAGCGAGCTGATATATTCAAATGGTACCCATCCTTGGCAAGGGCATCGCGGTGACCCCGATTGGCCATGATTGTCCAATGATTTGAAATTGAAAACTTTGGAAGAAGGAAATCAAATTGAAGGGCTTGCAAAGGCGAAATGAAGTTGAAAAGGTTAAGTATCATGTGACTAACAGTCATGGGAAAGTTTGAAAACCAAGGGCTCTCTAATGCTCTCAGATTGAAACTTTGCAAGAAAGTGTTGAAAAGGTTAAGTCCCACACGACCAACCGTCATGGCAAAGTTTGAAAAGTCAAAGGTTCTCCGGCGGTAGAAATGCAATTGGTATTTAGAAAACAACCAGTTGGTGTTGAAATCATCACCAAAAGAATATGGGCCGAGATCAAGTGATTGAAACACTCAAGGCTACAAAATCAACCACAGTTTCGAACTAACAATTATTCTTCGTTGAAAACAGAAAACAGGTGCAAGTAAAAAGAGAAATCATGTAGAGATTGAAAACAACTCCGTAACACAAAAACTCTCAAAAAAGGAAGTTTTCTAAAAATTCTTTCCCGCATTTTGCTTAAATCTTTAAATACATTCAAAATAATGCTACGGTAGGGCACACTAATCCCTAGCTATATTTTCCAATAGAGGGTACACCACTCCCTAGTTGATGATTAATTTTTAGGACGTAGGGTACATCACTCCATAGTCTTCTTACTAGTATAGGGTATACCAGTCCCTAGTTGTGTTTTCCAATGTAGGGTACACCAATCACTAGTTGATGATCTTAAATACAGGGTACACTACTCCTTGATCTCATTGCTAAAATAGGGTACACCACTCCCTAGTCTCCTTACTAGTATAGGTTACACCAATCCCTAGCTGTGTTTTTAAACGTAGGGTACACCACTCCCTAGTTGATGATCTTAAATCCAGGGTACACCATTCCCTGATCTCATTGCTAAAATTGGGTACACCATTTCCTATTCTCCTTACCAGTATAGGATACACCACTCCCTAGTTGTGTCTTCCAACATAGGGTACACCACTCCCCAATTGATGATCTTAAATCAAGGGTACACCATTCCCTGATCTCATTGCTAAAATAGGGTACACCACTCCCTATTCTCCTACTAGTATAGGGTACAGTCGTACACCAATCCCTAGTTGTGTCTTCTAACATCGGGTACACCACTCCCTAGTTGATGATCTTAAATACAGGGTACACCACTCCCTGATCTCATTGCTAAAATAGGGTACACCCTCTCTAGTCTCCTTACCAGTATAGGATTCACCAATCCCTAGCTGTGTCTTCCAACATAGGGTACACCACTCCCTAATTGAGGATCTTAAATGCAGGGTACACCACTCCTTGATCTCATAGCTAAAATAGGGTACACCACTCCCTAGTTTACTTACTAGTAAAGGGTTCACCAATCCCTAGATGTGTCTTCTAACATAGGGTACACCACTCCCTAGTTGATGATCTTAAATGCAGGGTACCACTCCCTGATCTCATTCCTAAAATAGGGTACACCACTCCCTAGTCTCCTTACCAGTATAGGGTACACCAATCCCTAGTTGTGTTTCCAACATAGGTTACACCACTCCCTAGTTGATTAATCTTAAATGCAGGGTACACCACTCTCTGATTTCATTGCTAATATAGGGTACCCTACTCCTTAGTCTCTTCACCGTTATAGGGTACATCAATACCTAACCGTGTTTTCAACGTAAGGTACAACACTCCCTAGTTGATTGGTCTTAAATGCAGGGTACACCACTCCCTGATATCTTTGCTAATATAGGGTGCACCATTTCCTAGTCTCTTTACCAGTGTAGGGTACAACAATCCCTAACTGTGTTTTTCAACATAGGGTACACCTCTCCCTAGTTGATGATTGATTTTTAGGACGTAGGGTACACCATTCCCTAATCTCTTTACCAGTGTAGGGTAAGCCAATTCCTAGTTGTGTTTTCCAACGTAGGGTACACCACTCTTTAGTTGATCGATTAAATGCAGGGTACACCATTCCCTGGTTCCATTGCCAATATAGGTTACACCATTCCTAGCCGCATTTTGCCAACATATGGTACACCAATACGTGGTTGAGGAGTCATTTTGATAAAAAGGGTACACCATCCCCAAAGAATCATGATTTTCTCAAGGTACACCATTCTTGACATTTATTTCTTCCATAAATGAGTAGTTTAGAATTTTTGTTATCATAACTCACAAAATTTATAGTGAAAACTTAGGTAGAAAATTTTGTTTGTTTTAGTGTCTAGACAGATTTTACCTTAAGGCACAGGGTTGGAAATGACCAAAAGAAGAAGTCTCTATCCAGAATGAAAGAAAAGAAAAGAAAAGAAGTCGATTCAAGATGAAAAGCAGATGAAAGAAGAACATGATTTGCTCAAGACATGACTGAAGTCACGAGCATTACATCCTCCATTTTGATCAAAGAAGAAGCCACAGAAGAATAAATTAGCACATGCAGCTAACAAGTATCAAGGTTCGAATCAGAGTTTGCATGAAGAACCACTCAAAGATCAAGATCAAGCTTCAAAACACTTATATATAAAAATCTTGTAACTCGTACCTGATAGGCATGCTTAGTTACCTTCAATTTTGATTTTGGTATAATAAGGAGTTCAACAAGCGGTAACAACAACAAAAACAGTGAAATCACAGCTTTTTGGTAGTCCCAGCTATCAAAATTCCCAGAACTACACCGACCAGATTCCTTTGTAGCCAAGGATATGTAAGCAACCTCAGAAGCAAGGTTCAGTCAAACTTTTCGAAATGCTTCCCATGGAGTATCAAACGTGCAAAATTGTTCATGATTGCCCATTTATCTTTGTCCGAAAACTCTTCATGTTTTCGAGCAAATAGGGACAGCTGTGAGCACGTAATTTTTTCCCGATATCAAAATTGCTCGTAAAACATTCCAAAATAGCCTTTAATTATTTTTATTGAATTTTAGGAATTTTTCTATATTTGATTTGTTTTGTGCATATTTGTGTTTGGTGCATCTTTAGTAGCATTTCTAAATCATAAATATGTCAAAATATTTTATATTTTTACTCTTTACAAATTTAGATTTTAATTAACAATTAATTGCATTTCTAGAAAATACAAATATCTAGGAAAATGTGCATTAGACACTTTGCGTATTAGTTTTTCTTTTAAGTGTCTTTCTTTGCTTTGTCAAACTAATTAAATAATTAGTTAATTACTAGATTAAAATAGGTAATTAGGATAATTTTATAAATTAGTCTGAATTAGATCTCAGTTGCATTATGTTTTTAATCGCATTAAAGTTGCATCTTTAAATAATGAAAATCACAAAATAATTGCACTAGTCATTTTCCTTGCTTTTTAGTTTAGTGAATCCGTTAAAAGTTTAGCTGAATTTTAGTCAAAGTGTTAGATAAATAGATGATTAGGTCATTTGTGCAAAATTAATTCAAATTAGAATAAGTGTTTAATTTTGAAAGAATCAAAGAGGAATAAGGATTTTTGGACATTTTAAAACAAATTGGGCCAAGACCTCAACAACCCAACATTTACCAATATCCAACCCACATCCCCGCCTTTACTAAATCCACATCCCCATCTTAATTCCTGGAAACAAGCGATGCCGTTTTGTCTACAATTGATCCCACCCAAGTCAAATGGACAACGTTTCATCTCCACACCCATTCCTGTTAATCCGAGGTTGAGAACCGATCCCTGATTTTGATATAATTGTCCAAAAATTAGGTTGAAGACCTAAAGTCAGCCCTTTTTACCGTCGGTCGCTATAACTACGAACCACCACCGGAAACCATTTTCGGTGACCACCACCGGAAGCCATCCACCGCCCCTCTACCACCCGTTCACCACCGGCCGAAAATCGCCTCCACAGGCCACAGTCAACCAAATGACCTCAAAACACCTACTCCAATTCCAAAAGTAGTTACGCAACATAAGAAAAGGAAGCTTAAATCTTCAAAGGCAGCTTTGAAAGAGGTGGTGTGCACTTCAACAGATATAGAAAAACACCCTCAAGTTCTTCTATTTAGCATGTGAGTTCCTCAAGATACAAGACAGAGTACCAACGAAAATCAAAAGTGGAAAAGGAAAATGCCTAACCCATTAGAGATTTTAGAGGTTCCAAGTGTTGATGGTCCCTCAAGAACGCATACACCTTGTAACAAATAGGTAGAATACAATAACCTTGCCTTTTTCCTTCTTTTTTTTATCAAATAGCTTTACTAAAAATAACTTTCTTTCTTTGCTTTTTTCTTATGCAGCTAAATACCATTGGGCATTCGATGGCATCCCCACATGACAAGCCGCAAGTTAGTAATGAATCTATTGCAAGGCCTACGTCTAAAGTGAAGTCATATTCAAAGGCATCATCTCTTCCTCATGACAAATCTCTAAAAAGACAAACTCCAAGTGGGATAAGTCGTGTTCTACCAATGACAAATGCAGCATTATCTATTTTTGAAGGAAAGAGCATTGTCTTTAATCGCAAAAAGGAATTCATCTTGGGACTTTGGGAGAATATTTGCAATAGAATCTCCAAAACTCGTGCAGAATTGCTCTCATCTTATAGGGAGCAAATTACTGAGATTCGAGGATATGAAAAAGGTGAATAATTTGGATCTTTCTCCGTTAGAGGGTTTACTGGATTCTCTTTCGAGCTTGCCGCTTCATATGACCAAGAGAGATCCAATTTGGCTGATAAGACGAGTGAAGATGAGAAGCTAGAGTTGATTTCCAAAGCTAAGAAGCGTCTCGAATTGTTCAAACTTCAAGCAAGTGAGAAAGTCAAGAAAGTTTCCTCTAGTGAAAAGAAACTGAAGAGAGTTGTGAAGAAGTTGCAGACATTACAACAAGAGAGGGAGAATCTCGAAGGTGTTATATAAGCGACTCAAAAGGAGGTTGAAGATATTCAAGCAAAAGTTTCAGTTGCCGAGACTGAGGTCTCTTCATATGACAACGTAAATTTGTTGACTGTCGATGATTCGGCCAATCTGGAGGAGAAGAAGAAGAAGAACCTGGGGACTAGCTGTCAAGAACTGATCAACTACAAGTTTTGTTTAGATTAGACTATTAACATTATCTCCCCTTTTATCGTTATGTTAGATTGACCCAGTGGACATTTATTTCATCATAAACAAGATTACTTCTCCTTTTATTTACACTGTCAGACTTTTATCTTAGTCGCATTTACCGTTATCAGCTTTACGCGATTGTAACAAAAGATTCAAATCTTGTTGTGGGAGAGTCCAAATAACAAACCGATTGGTTTCTTTTCGAAAATTAGACTTCAGTATCTAAAACATATACAAAACTTAAAAAACACCTTCAGAATTGCCCCCCAAGATAATATTTTGAAACCAACTTTAGATTCTACCACGTTGAAAATTTCAAATTTGCGTAGTCTCACCAAACAAATCATATCTTGGTGTAGGAAAGTCAAAATTCACGAACCGTTTGATTTTTTGGAAACTAAACTGCCAAATCTATAACATATCAAAAATGCAACATTTATCTTAAGTATAGTTTCAAATAATATTTTGAAATCAATATTAAATTCTGACACAGCAACGATTTCAGATTTGCGCGACTTCACCAAAACTTTTGTATCTTGATATAAGAACATCGAGATCAGGGACCTTTTGATTTATTGGAAACTAAATTTCAAAATATAAAACATATCCAAAATGTAAAATTTAATCCCTTAAGGATAGTTTCAGATAATATCTCGAAGTCAATATTAAATTCTGACACACCGACAATTTCAGATTTGCGCGACTTCACCAAAAATTCTGTATCTTGATGTAGGATCGTCAAAATCATGAACCGTTTGATTTCTTAGAAACTAAACTTCAAAATCTAAAACATATCCAAAATGTAAAATTTAATTCCTTAAGGATAGTTTCAGATAACAGTTCGAAGTCGACTTTAGTTTCTGATATGCCGAGAGTTCCAAATTAGCGTGACTTCACCAAAATTTTTGTATCTTGGTATGGAATCCTTGAGATCGCAAGACATTTTAATTGCCAGAAATTGAAACTCAAGAGCTTCATTCTCACCAAATATCTTGGGTTCAAGTCTCACTAAATTTGAAACGTCGTGCCTCGTAATCTTCCTTCTTATACTTGTGTTCTCTTCTGATGCCTCTCTTTCCTTCCTTTTTTATTTTATGGCAGAGAGCGGATTTGGAGACCAACAAACTTGAAGATTTGGCGAACATGATGGCATAGCGAATCTCCGGACTTCAATACAAATACTTGGTAGCATCCTAAAAGACTATAATCGTCCCATTTAAGATACCAATTTACAATAGGGGCTTTCTCCCTTTAAATCAAATGGGATCCAAAGTTCAACATAAGAATGGTGTTTCAGCTTGATTTTTTAAGTGCTGATTGGATGGATTACATTCCATTATACTTCACTCGAATGACGATTGGGGCACTATGTATCTTTTGAACTCATGCGACTGAACTTAGAATAAAACTCTAAGCTGCCTACGTACCTCAGTGAAGAGGATCAAGTCATATTGTAGTTCAGAATGGGTGAGTTTTTTTCCTTTTTTTACGTCCTAACTTTTGCCTAGGATGACTCTATTGAGGTTTTCAACCTAGCGGACCCTTTTTCTTAGGTGGGACAGTATACAATTTAGACTCATGCGGGCCAGGAGTGTAGGAACATGCAGTTTAGGCTCATGCGTTGAGGAGCGTTACAACTTCAAGGATAATACTTCTTTAAGAATTTGCCATTGATAGGGCCGATTCCCATTCCATCTGCATCAACCAGCTTGTAAGCTCCACTTGAATAAGATTCTTGCACGACATATGACCCATCATATTTTGAAGTGACCTTCCCTACATGTTTATGGGAAGTAATAATGGGTCTTCGTATGGCAAAGACTTGATCTCCTACTTGAAATGATCTTGGGCGAACTCTTTTATTAAGGCGTGAGATAATCGAGTTTAGTAACATTCAAGACTTTGTTGAGCTTCCAACCTCTTCTCATCAAGAGCCTCCAACTCTGCTAGTTGAAGTCGAGCATTTTCTTCATCAATGATCCCTTCTTGGATAGCTAATTGTAATGAAGGTATTTGACGCTCAAGTGGAAAAACGGCCTCGACTCCATAGACAAGTGAATAAAGGGTCTCTTGTATTGGTATGCGGTGAGTTGTCCTGTATGCCCACAAAACTTTTTCCATACGGTCATGCCAACTCGTTTGGATTTGGAGACAACTTTCTTTAACAAGTTGCGTAGAGTCTTGTTGAATGCCTCGACTAGACCATTAGTGGAAGCATTGTACATAGAAGAGTTACGTTGCTTGAAGCCAAAGAGATCACAAATTTTGTTCATCAACCTATTATCAAATGGCTTGCCATTATCCGTTATTATGTAACGAGGAATGTTAAAGCGATAGATTATGCTTACTCGAATGAAACTTGCAACATTTTCCTTCTTTACTTCCTTAAGAGCAACAACTTCAGCTGATTTTGAGAAGTAGTCAGTTGCAGCCAAGATGTATAGGTGCCTACCGGAGGACTTTAGCAGTAGTCCAACAATATCCAATCCACAAGCGTCAAACAACAAGGATGCAACAATCGGATGTAACACTTCAGGAGGCTGATGAATAAAATTTGCATGGAGTTGGCAAGCCTTGCATTCGTCAAGCGTAGTTTAATCAATCTTTTACCATCGTTGGCCAATAATATCACATCCTTTTTATATGGAAGTTGAGCTTTTATTCAGACTGGTGTGATCCACATACCCCGGAATGTGCTTCTTACAAAGCTGGGAGTGTTTCATCTTCCCTAAGCATCGCAAGAGTACTCCCTCAAATGAACTTCTACATAGAGTATCTTTGTAGTAAAGGAAGCGAGGTGCACGACGGCGAATTACAATCCTTCCCCTCGAATTTTCTGGGAGTATCTCGTAGCTCAAGTAGTCAATAATAAGTTGTCGCCATTCTTCCTTCTCAGCTTCAGAAACAACAACAAGATGCTCGAGTTCATTGTCTTCACTTTCACCCACATTTGGCGGCAGTACTATCCATTTGTGGAAAATAGTAACTTGCGCTTGACATGGTTAACGATAAACCTAGGGCAGCTAAAGCATCAACTTTCTTATTTTCTTTCCTAGGTACATGTTAAATAATCACATCACCAACCCATTCCATCAATTTTTAGCATAATTATGATAAGGGCGTAGTTCAGGTTTCTTGGCCTTGGAGCTACCTAAGCTGGTTGACCACTAACTGGGAGTCACCAAAGATTTGCAATTGCAACTGCTTCATATCGACAGCCATTTCAAGCCCAAGTATTAGTGCTTGATATTCAACAACATTGTTGGAGCAGAGTTGTGTCAATGTAAAGGAGTAGGGCAGAACCTCCCCCTGAGAAGTGACAAATACTACGCCAGCGCCGGCTCCTCCGCGATGTATAGCACCATCAAAATACATCTTCCATGGAGGTTGTACTTCAACGACCATTGCGTCTTCGTCAAATAGTTCATCAGTTAGTTCCCAGTCATCCAATATTGGATAATTTTCCAAGAAGTCTGCCAATGCTTGTCCTTTTACAACCTTTTGAGGGACATACACAATCTCGAATTATTGAAATTGGAGGTACCATCTCGCTAGTTGATCACTAAGAACAGGTTTTGACATCACGAACTTCATGGGATTTGTTTTAGAAACAAGACGAACAACATGAGCTTGAAAGTAGTGCTTCAACTTTTGAATTGAGAAGACTAGCACCAAACACAACTTTTCAATTGGCGAATAATTCAGCTCGTTTGGTGTCATCATCCTGCTCAAGTAGTAAAGAGAATTTTCTTTTCCCTCACTATTTTCTTGGGCCAACAGACCTTTCTTGCGCCACAATGTATAGTATCAATGACTTTCCAGGTATAGAGGCGGCTAAAACTGGAGGCTTCATCAAGTAAGATTAAATGCTCTCAAAGGCATTGCTACAAGCTTGGTCCCACTTGAAAGGAATGCCTTTCTTCATGAGGTGACTGAATGGTTGGCACCTCCCAGCTAGGTTTGAGATGAATCTCCTAAGGTATGCTAGCTTCCCTTGTAGTGTTACATCCCGTACCTTAATATTAGGATAAGTCGCAGTAATCCATATGAGCTTGAAGGGATTAAGATCATTCATGAGATTATAGAGGATTTATGACTATATTATTGTAAGACCCCGCAAGTTTAACAACCTTGATATTATTATTTGTAGATACTATGGTTTCTCATATTGGAGAATTAGATTGTACTATGTTTAGATAACATAGCATTGAGAATTAGTTTGTACTATGTTTAGACAGCAGTAGCGTAAATTACAGCTAGCTTCAAATGTGTGTGAACGGACATAAGACTGTTTATTACATTACACCTTTTTGCCTTGATATTGTTTATGGCTCAATCGCGAGTATCATTTAGGGGTGCATGTTGAGTTAAGCAAATACATTTGATGTGGTATTTTGAGTGGAATATTTTTGTAAAGAAAGTTTGAAAAATATGACTTTATATAGTTATTAATATTACTACTTTCGAATATGCTTTAAATTATACACATATATGAGAAAATTTATGAGATTTTCTTTATTGTTAAGATAGAAATTATTTTCTCACAAGAAAAGAAGGTTATCTTTTTACCATTTTAAGACTTAAGTGTATGAATTTTTTTACTCTTTATATGAGATTAGGAAAATTAGAAGTTGAGAATATATATATATATATATATATATATATATATATATATATATATATATATATATATATTTACATGGATGTTTTAATGAAATAATAGTGTATGTATTTATTTTATATGGTACCATATGACCGTGATAGTAAGTTATATAAAATGTGTTAAAGTGAGTAGTATTTTAAGTAGTTTGAGATAATTCTTAGTTATGTGGATAATTGGATAATTATTAATTTTTAGTGGGGGATTAACCAATTAATTAAGCATAATTTGGATAAGGTCAAGTGCTCCCAACGAGGCAGCCATACAATAGCCTCTTAAATTAAAATTTGCAAGATGGCACCTTTGAGAGGGGTTGGTACCTAATTCATCACTTTAGACAATTCTAATATGAAATTCTAACATATTTCACGTCAAAATCAAAAATGCTCTTTGAGTTTTCTTTAACGCATGAAAAGAGAAAAGATGCTGGTTTAGCCTTCTATACATTGCAAATTCCTCAAAATGGTAGGCAACTTAGTAACGTGACATTTCTGCTTCAATAAGAATTCGAGCAAGAATATCATATGATTTTTCCTACTCCAGGTATGTTAAGACTAAACCTTCTTTCTTTTGGCATGATCCAAGTAACGATACGTAAACATAATGCTATTCCATAAGTGATTCTACTCTTAGCATTTAAGGATGTCTATGTTATTCATTCCGGTAAAGTGATATTCAAGCATGTCTATGTATGACTCTAAGTCCCTATTGAGGTATATGATTGAGATGTTAATGTTTATAATATAGTGATACATGCATCTTCATGCATTTACCACCGTGCTACGGTCGGTCGGGCAGTTACCACCGGTTGGGCAGTTATGTATCATTATTTACCACCGCTTGGGCAATCATGCATATTCATTTACCATCGAGCTACGGCCGATCGGGCAGTCATGCATTTACCACCGAGCTACGGCTGGTTGGGCAGTTACATATTTACCACCGAGCTACGGCCGGTCGAGCAGTCATGCATTTACCATCGCGCTACGGCCGGTCGGGCAGTTACCAGAAATCGGTTGGGAAGTCATGCATCATACGATATGGATAATAGAAATAGACTCAAGAGAAGCATTATATACGTAGGTATAATAAGTATGCATATACGGTGGCACTTCAGAGATTCAGGTTGATTCTTATATGTCTTTAATTAATGTTGACTTATTGTTATGTTTCAGTTCTGCCTTACATATTCAGTACATTATTCGTACTGACGTTCTTTTGTTGGGGACGCTATATTCATGCCTGCAGGTATAGGTTATCAGTTTGGCGAGCCTTCATAGTAGACGAGGTTAGCATTCAGTGAAGGATCGGTAAGACTCCACCTCATTCGGAGTGCAGCCAGTCTATGAGTCATCGTGTCAGTGTTTGGCTACGGACTTATGGGTAGGCCGGTGCCCTATCCTGTTTGATGTTTAATACTCTTAGAGGCTTTGTAGACAGAGGTTCATTTTGTACAGTATGTCAGAGGCCTTGACGGCCCATATGTATTCATGATTTAAGAAAGATGGTTCATTGATACAGTATTTTCCCACTTATAGTTATACGTTACGAGTTGTGGCCATGTTGGCCCATGATAGTTAAGAAAGAAAAAAAAGAGTTACAGAGTGGTTCGCTCGGGCAAGTACGACACCGGGTGCCAGCCACGCCTCCCCAGGTTTGGGGCGTGACATGTAGACTTTTCAATTCATGAATATCGCGAGCTCAAGCATTTTCAAAGTGGCATCTGTTTTGGCTTGATCAATTTTGATCCCACGATGTGGGACAATGAAACCAAGGAACTTCCCAAAAGTAACTCCAAAGGCGCATTTCAATGGATTCATCCTAAGTTGGTACCTCCGGAGCAATTCAAACACTATTCTCAAGTCTTTCAAGTGGTCGCCCCTCTTTCTTGATTTTACCACCAAGTCGTCCATATAACATTCGACATTCTTGTGGAGAAGGTCATTAAAGATATTCTGCATAGCCCTTTGGTAAGTAGTACAATCGTTATTCAAGCCAAAAGGAATTACCTTGTTGCAATAAATACCCTAGGGGCACGGAATGCAATAAGCTCTTCATTTTTTGGTCCCAATGCGAATTTGGTTATAGCCCGACGAACCGTCCATGAAAGACATTGCCTCATAACCAGCAGTAGCATCGATCATCAGTTTTGGAATGGGAAGCGGGAATTCATCTTTCGGACACGCATTGTTGAGATCCCTGAAGTAAACGCACACCCGAATCTGGCCATTCTTCTTCCTTACAGGGATAGTACTTGAGACCCATGTTGGGTATTTAATTTCACGAATAAATCCAGCTTCAATGAGTTTGTTAACTTCACTTTCAATCAAGGTAACCAAGTCCATCCTAAAGCGCCTTTGAGCTTGCTTAACAGGACGAGCGCTATTCTTGACTGCAATGTGATGGACAACTACATTAGGGTCCAAGCCAGGCATCTCTTTGTAACTCCAAGCAAAGACATCCTTAAACTCCTAGAGTAACTCCATATAAGTTCTTTATTCATCGGCTGGTAGTAAAGCACTTAGATAAGTGGGCCTCGGTTCTTTATCAGTGCCAAGGTTTACTTCTTTCAAAGTGTCCACTATTGGCTTTACCCCTTCTTCAAGTTCAGGCGGAGCATCCTTTTTATCTTCATCTTCTTGAGGGTCCCCATCATTGAAGGATATGTGATTACACGGTGAAACATCCTCGAATTTCTCGTCATCCTCCATTAGAGATGAAACACCGTGCTCGCTTTGTGCAGTAACATGATACGAAGAACCCACACTTTCTTTTTCTTCGTCATGTTCCCTGGTGTAGACCACAATATAGGGCTTTACCTTCAGTATTTCTTTACATGAAACCACAAGTTTTGTTTGTCGCCTCATTCTAGAAGGAACCAAACTTTGGAAATCCTTAGAGAACTTCTAGATTCTGGGAGAAGCGGGTGTTCTTATGCTTTATAATTTCTCCGGAACTTGTTCCCCTTCTTTGATGGACCCAATCTCTCAAATACAGAAGTCCTCACGGTTGATTTTCCAAGTCGATCAAAGACAGAAGGCTTGTTAGAAGCGGCAAATCCATCTTCCGCAGTGATATAATTGTTGCTCGCCCTTCTTATGAAGATGCGTACTGGTGAGGTTTTTTATATCCCAGACCTTCACGTGGTTGCCTAGTAGCAGCTTTTGGTGGGAGCTTCCCTAATTTTGATGGCTCATTGGGATTATATCCAGCTTTTGCAAATAGCCTATGAGCATTAGGATCAAAGCCTTCATCTACACTTCGTAGGGAGTGCCACATTCTGCGAATAATTTTGGGCCACAAACCCTGCAACTAGCGTTGAGGTCAACTTTACTGCCTCAATTCGTTTGATCGGAAGAGTTAACTTCCTTAGCATATTGGTTTAGAGTTTGGCTGATTCTCCCTCCTCTTTCTTCTTTTTAGGGACATAGCGGACCGCAGTAGTTACTTTCTTGCCATAAGACACGGTGTTCCCTCCATGAGACTTATTTGAGTTAGGGTATACCTCCTCAGCAGCAGCCTTGGTTTTGTCGGGAACCACCTCAGCTCTCTTAGTAGTGGACTCGTCATTCTTGCCATTCATGACATCATCAGCTTTTAGCTCATTCACAATGCGGTTCTTCAAGTAGAACTTGCATTGTGATGTGTGACTCAGCCTCGGTGAATGGCTCGTCATCGGAAACTATCTTCTTTTCGACTTCACCCTCGTAGTATTTCAAACATTGATGGTAGATAGATGGAACCACTTTATTCTCATGTATCCAAGGCCTTCCAAGCAAGACATTCTATGAAGTCTTTGCATCGATCACATGCAGCCATGCACTTGATTGCATATCTTCAGTGGTGATTCCCAACCTGATCGCACATATGGCACTTTGCCCCCTTGGTTGAATCCTTGAATCATCACACGACTTTCCGAGAGTTCGTTCATGGGAATACCAAGTTCTTCATAGTGAGAATTGGCAAGATGTTCACTAAGGATTCTCCATCAACCAAAATTCAATTTACCCTTTCATCGCGCATATAGCCAACCAGGTACGACGGGCGGTTATGAGGAGTGTCACCTAGTAGAAGATCGTCATTCGTGGACATAACTTTTTCCTCACAAGCATTAACTTCTTGAGGAATGGACTCGATGAGCTTTTCTAAAGATGGTGCCAACGGTAGGTCGTCACTTTTTTCTTACCCTTTGCCAGCATGGCAACACAAGGCCTCACTACCATCATGGAAAATCTTCGTGCAAAACCAATTTGGCAAGAACTCCTCCAAGGTCACTGGATGTCATGGCTTTTGAGGGTGGTGCACCTCTACTTTTGCCGTTTTCAAATGCTTAACTGGATTCCATTTTCTTGGTTTTTTTACCATCATTTTCCTCGTTGGTTGTTCTATTGATTCTTTTCGTGGGCTCATTTTGTGGTGCCTACGACGAGTCACCAACATCCAACCTTCATCATCATCAGGCTGATCAACTTCGACTTTGTTGTTCTCCAGTAATTCTTCGTCTTTACTTTCTCTAAAACTACATAATTCGACTGGACTGAATGAGCCAAAGGTGATAGAGACTTGGTTTGCGCTTGCTTTCTCATCTTCAAAGCACGATTTTTTTTTCATGAGCCAAGTCCATAATTTTGTCCTTGAAGACAAAGCACTTCTCCAGAAGGTGCCTCACATGTCGGTGGTATTTGTAGTAATTTGGGTCATTTGTTTTCCCAGTTTCATTTAGCCGCTTCATCTCCGGAAGCTCAATGAGATTTAACTTGAGGAGTTCTTCAAAAATTGTTGGCACATCAGAATCCAGAAATGGGAAATCCTTCTCTTTCATTTCTTTTAGAGTCAACTTTCCACTTGGCTTATCCTAAAAAGAAGTGGATTCCGTACTCTGCTTCTTGCTCACCTTCGTTGTGAACTTCACAAGTGATGTGTTGACATTCATAGCTTCTTTGTATTCAGACTTGGGTACAAACTTGCTCCAATTTCCTGGCTTCTTGCTTGTCGTTCCCTTTGCGAGGCTCATAGATAGGCAACATTTCATTTCCAGCGAAGGCCATGCTCAACTCCATGTAGTGGGCATGAGTCGCAAGTTCTTCAAATGTGCTAGGCTTGATACCTTGCAAGATGTAGCTCAGTCCCCAAAGCATGCCTTGGATGCACATCTCTATGCCAGAAGCTTCACTAAGCCTCTCTTTGCAGTTGAGGCTTGCATTCCTCCAACTATTGATAAAGTCGATAACTGGTTCACCTTTTCATTGACGAGTATTTGTAAGTTCTATCATACTCACAATACGTCTCGTGCTATAAAAGCGATTGAGGAGCTCTTGCTCTAATTGATCCCAACTATTAATAGATCCAACATCGAGGTCTGTGTACCAGCCAAAAGCATTTCCTTTTAGCGAATGGACAAACTGCTTGATGAGGTAATCTCCATAAGTCCCAGCATTGTTGCACGTCTCAACGAAGTGCACCACATGTTGCTTTGGATTACCTTTACCATCAAACTGTTGAAACTTTGGAGGTTGATAGCCAGCCAGCAGGTATCTTCAACATATAGATCCTTGCAGCGTACGACTTTGCGTATGTAAGGGGGGACTTGGCAGCAACTTCATACTTGTTCTTAATAGTTCCTTCAATGAACTCCTTCAGTTGATCGATTGGGATCATCCCTTTAGATGAGACAGGGATAGCCTTAGCAGGTGCTACTTGTCTTGAGGGAGAATCACTCTCTGGAACTTCTGGGAGCTTGCTAGGTGCATGGGTGGATTCTTCTTCCATCAAGATTCACACCCTATCTGTTAGCTTGTCGATTCTAGAATCATTATTTTGCATTCACTTGGTCAATCCAGCGATTGCTTCCATCAAGTTTGCGAACTTCTCCTCCACAGATAAAGCGTATGTCACTATGGCTTGCATGATTGTTGTGGACGATGGAGAGTAGCATGGATTGTCACACAGATTGATCCTCGATTGGCTCACGCTATACGATGTAAGTGGGGAATATCCATCACTTGAAGTATCACCATCTTCCTTCATAACAGAGTTCTTGGATCCGGAGAGGTCAAGAAGAGCATGAGTTTTCTTAATCTTTTCAGCAACATTGCTTCCTCATTCAGGTGCATTCGTGGAGGATCCTTCTCCTTTTGAGGATGAGACTCGGAAACAGGGGTTGATGCAGACAGAACTTATAGTGCTTGTTGTCCTAAAGAGCTTGCTTTGCTCCTTGTAACTGGTCCAAAGCATTCAAAGGTAACATCGAGGATGTTTTCCATATCAGCGTAGAACCTGGAATTAGCAACCTTGGTGGAAGTTGACCTGGAGTTGATTTTCTTTGAAGCCATTTCGATGTTCTTGAACTTTGGTGATTGAAAAGTTGAGATGAGAGATAGAGATTGTCCCACTGGCGTGCCAGAATTTATAGATAATAAATTGCGTCGAGAAAATAAAATCAAGATCGAAAGATATTGCAACAATCGTAGTATTTTATTTCAAACAATATGAGTGTACAATCTCTACGAATCCTCTAATTCTTCTTTTCAATAGTAAATAAATTCAAGGTGCTTTGAGCTTGATCTTGAATCTATATTTGTTGTCATGAACGATGATCTTGAATTCAACTAGCACAAACTTTAATTTGAACTCGTACTCCTTGAATCTTGATTTATTCTTCGTTCTTGAGCTTCAACTTGATTTCTTGAACTCGAACTTGATTGCTTGAAGCTTGAAACTTCTGATCTCTGTTCTGGGTTATGAAGACCCCTATTTATAGTTGTAGGAGGGAAGAGTTATGATAAGAACAAACTCTTTCCGACCAATCAAATTAAAGTGTGACTAGGCTGCATTTGATTGGCCCCAACATGTCACTTGCATACATGGCGTGATTTCATTGGCATTTTGATGTGACTTGGCATGCCTTGTCATTTTGACACGTGGCATGATCCTATTGGCTCTTCCGCTTGACTTGGGGTACCACGTCATATGACACCAAACTGGGCCTCTAGGAAGATGATATCTTGGGCTTAATAAAGCGGGCTCATCATTTTAGCCCAATTAAATGGGCTAGCCCATTGAATTTGGACTTATTTATTTAATCCATATGTATTGGACTTATATAATTAATTCAATTATATTAGACTATAATATTTATTTAGCCTAATATATTTTGAGTTCAAATTATAATCTAATTTCACGGACTTAAATCCAATAAAATTTAAATGCCTACATAACCTTTTCCCTAATTCCTTTGCGCCATTTTACCTCAGAAAATATATAAACATCGGATATAATAAGTAGTGTTGTGGGAGGGTCTTTATGTTTCGCATTAAAGCCTCATCTTTGCTCTCTCCTGAGACCTGCAGAGCTTCTTCGTTCCGTTTCCGACCTCTGCTCAGCGTCGCCGCGTAGCTCCGCACTTCATATTACCTGCCTTCCGAAGAAAACTTGCTCCAGATTCATTTCCAGGTTTGCCGTCGATTTTCAATTGCTTCAATCTTACGAGTTTGAGATTCCGTTATTGCTCCCCGTCATCCGTATAGTCCGGACATAGAGAGAGTAAATTTTTTTATTTATAGTGGAAAATGTTTTCGAGATAATGTTTCTCTTTAATTGTCAAAAATGATTTCCTGGTTTATGGGCAGAAGTCATTAAGTTTATAAGTACTCTTAACTATTACACCCATATCACTTGCTTTAATCAACATTTAAGGTGTTTTTCATGTTTTAAGGTGTTTGGTTTACCTTAAATTGTAGAAAATATTTTCTTCGCCCAAAGGAGGAAGATGACTTTCTCCCTTATGAGTGCAAGCATATTCCTTTGAAAATATCTCAGCTCTTATTCCATAGATGAACACTTAGACTTCATTGTCAACTGGTAATAATTCTCAAATATATTGTCAACACACTATCTTAATGCTTTATCTTGCACCTTGTATATATTGACCCCAAACTTCCATACCAAATGCACCCTCTCTGTATTGGCCTTTTCTTTGTTTACCAATTGTTTTCATTTACTGAGCTCTAGTAATATTGAATTTTGTGGATATTTCACAGTGTTCTGTTCATTTGAAATTAAGTCTACAATAATTTCATAGCTCATATTTCTTCATGCACTTGCAGTATATTGAATGGCAATCGTACCGTGTGGAAGCACGTGGAGAGGTCTACCTCAGTTTCTAACAAAATTATCGGTTACTAGTAAATTTTCAGCATCTCCATTTTGGTGAGCCTGCTGTGGCAACTGAACTTCATCTTTATATGCATCTTCATTTTATGCTCCACAGTTTAGTAATATAACCTTTTTGGCATCTCAAAATCTGCATAGGCTGTGAAGTCATTCATTTGCAGTGTGTTTGGTAGTGTTCGCATCATGGATTTAGACGCTTGCTGGATATTTTCTCTCATCCTTGGCATACCTATGTTAGTGTTCAAAACAGAAAAGAAAAAAAGAAGAAAAATCAGACTTCCATGTAAGTTCTGAACACTTTGACTAGCTATTGAACCGATGTTGGCCTCCAACAGCATAATTAAATATGAAACTAGAACATCTTTTCTCTACAAAAAGATGCAATCTTTAATAACAGGTCATGTTAAAAATGACAGCTGGTTCCTCTCCCGGGGAGGGGAGGGAGGGTGGGGGGTGGTGGTGGTGGTGGGGTGGGGTGGGGGTGGGGGGGGGGGGTTTAAAAAAGGTATTACTTAGTTGGTCTTTCATGCTCTTTTTGGAACATTATTGATGTCCATCGCTTACAGGGGTCATCTGGTTTGCAACTAGGTAAGTGAGGATAATACTATTATAATGCCATTGAATTTTTGAGATGGTATAATGCCATTGAATTTTGGTGATAGGATTGTGAATATTACAATAAATAGGATTGTGAGGGCAATTTCATATGCTTGTATCCTAACATTACGTTAAGACAAGTTTCAACATTACAGTTGGGATTAAAATTTTCAAGTGTAATCTGTATGATATCAGGTAATAAAAATTTACAACTAATATTATTGCAACCTAAATGAAAATATGAGGAGGCTGAATGTTCCGATAAGATTTACTTGCGGAGACGAGGTTGGACGTGATTAGCAAGCAGTATGCAACCCCCTTTTGTGGGGATTGTTTCGTCCTATAAAGGGGTAGGCACAATATGTGAAAAATGTAGTCTGGAGGTTTTAATGTGCCAAATAAGATATTATAGTATCTGTTAGATAGTTCATGTATATATTGCTATATTTAGTGTCCCACATTGAAAAATATGTAGTATGTACTATGTAAGTATAAGTATAAATAGGGCTCAGTGTAAGACGATAGTTGAGACGCATCTTAAAATATTTTTCTGTGCTATTTGTCACGTGGTTTCAGAGCATTGATGAGAGAAGATGATTGCAAAAATACCATCGTCTTCTGGAAATATAATTGCAGTCACCATTTAATTTTCGCCGACTTATGTGGTTGTCCACGTCAATACCAATTTCTATCTGTGTTTTGCGAAAATCAATACTACCACGAGGTGCGGGAAGCTCCGGCGAGCAAAGCCTAGTTAGCCCCTTCGGCTCCTGACCCTTCTCACGCCCTTATGTGCCGGCAACAATAGTCTCTCCGGCAGTGCGTCAAATCAACGTGGCAAGCGTATGACGAATTTTTCAGCGACTTCAACTCTGATCCTTGGTTCTTGAGATACGCCTAGTGATTCCAACCTAAACCTACCCTTTTCAAGCAATTTCGACAGTCACTGATCTGGTCATATTTTCACTTCAGCAACTTATCTTCGATTTCGGCAGCTTCTTTGGTCTTTCCATTTTGCTCGTTTACTGTGGTATCTCCTGAACAATATATAGTCTTGAGATTTATTTTTAAGTCATTTTGTCGTGCAACAGCAGTTCATACAGCTCGACAACTACTTTTTAGCAACCTTGTGAATATTTGCTTAGAACTCCCTTCATCCAATCATGTCTTTCGGATTTGGTGCTTTTAGTTCCAAATGTATGAGAGTTGGAATTCAAGTGTTATGATTACTTCTAAACCCTTAATGGGAAGTTCAAACTATCTAACTTGGACTTCCTTGATTTGGGTTGTGGTGCATTGATCAAGTTGTTCAGGATCACTTAACCAAAAAGGATAGTGAGGGAGATGAAAATACCTAAGCACAGTGGGAGAAGGTTGATGCTCAATTGTGTAGTCTCGTGTGGCGCTCTATTGATTTCGAGTTGATGCCCTTGTTTCATCCATTCCAGAAATGTTATTCAGTTTTGGGAAAGACTCGCTCTTTATGCACTGATAACATCTTTTTTTATTTGTAACTGTGGTGTTTGCCTAGCCTGCGCAAACCAAAACACTAATGACATATCTCCTTTTATGATGTGATATCTTGGATGACAAACTTAAGAAGCAGGAATTAGATATATCCACTTACTTGGGCTAGGTATAGGCAGTCATGGAAGAATTTGAGAAGTTGATGCCAGTTCTGCTAGTATCGAGAAACAACAAGAGCAATGATAGAAGATGTTTCTAGTTCTTACACTCGCAGTGAATAAACTTGACATTTTCTTTCATCTGAGTATTGTTAGTCAGTTTATGGACTCTCCCTCTAGTCATTTGGATACAACTATCTAAATTCTTTGATATATAAAATCATCTACAGGCAAAGGACTACTGCTCGAGGATTGAGGCCATGAGCAGATCGTTGGATGCATAGATGATGATTGGACAGGATCACCTTAAGATAGACGCTCAAGTCTAGATATTGTGTTTTAGTAGGCGGTAATTTGGTGTCTTTGAAGAGCAAGAAATAGAATGCGATTGCTCTATCTAGTGCAAAAGTAGAATACCAAGCAATGGTTATGCCAACTTGTGATATAGTTTGGACCAAAAGTTACTTAGAGAATTGAAAATTGAAAATTGAAAAAATCAGTTAGATGGAACATGTGTGATAATCAAACTGCCCTTAATATTGCATCAAATCCGATGTTCCGTGAGAGGACTAAATACATTAAAGTTGACTATCACTTCGTCGAGAAAAGATATTCTTAAGAGATATTGTTACAAAGTTTGTGAATCAAATAATCAACTTGCAAATATTTTCACCAAGTCTCTCAAATGGTTATCATATTAGTTACATCTCTAACAAGCTCCGTACATATGATCAATAGTTCATACGCATATTAATAATATTTTCCTGTGCTATTTCTCACATGCCGAGTTCCCACATCTTTGTTGGGATGGGAAATTGGTCTTTTTGTATGATCTTGGGCAATTCTCATCTCATGAGCTAGCTTAGGGTTGAGTTAGGCACAATGTCTATTTCTTTATCATGGTATCAAAGCGAGTCCCCAATTCATTGTTTACCCGATGTTGGGCTCCCATCTTGCATTGTTCACGCTCCAAATGTCTAGGCCTGATCATGGAGGGGATGTTGAGTTCCAAAATCGGTGTGAGGACGGGAAATTGGTCTCTTTTTATGTTTTTGGGCAATCCTTACTTCATGAGCTAGCTTTTGAGGTTGAGTTAGGTCCTGGTCCATTTCTTTGTCATCTACAATTTGGGTACAAAAAGCAAAGGAAACGGGTATCCAATTCAATCCAAAGAATAATACACAAAATAAACAATACTATGTCGATTTCTTGCACATTCACTGGACAGAGATGCACATAGAGTTGCTCTCAGATTATGACATGAAGCATCATGTGTTGAAGAAGTGATTTCTTTATATGCATATAAGTATGTACTTTGGTATGCGGTCTTTAAATTGTTTGTGTATAACTTGCTAGTATAGGTCTGTGACATGAGGGGATAGTTGAACATTTGAAGTGCTACTTCTTGTTTAATGGTGGGTTGTTTATTTATTTCTTAATATCTTATGCTTTTTCTCTTAAAGAAGTTTCCAATACTGACATGTTTTCTGCTCCGAGGGATAGCTCTTGTATTACCTACTCAGCATACCCATGGCATGCACACACTTACAAACCCTTTTATTGTTGATGCAGTTCCTCAAGCAAGACAAGGGCATTGGCGTCACCAAGTTCCACACTTTTTTGTCAAGAATCGCTGCGTGGACTTTACAGCCCAGTGTCGCACAAGAATCAATGCCACCAGAGAGGGGCTCGTTTCATTGTTAGGGCAGATAGAGTAAGATAATATGTGATTCTATTTTTCTGTAATGGACCTTACTGTCATAATAGGCCCAAAATTTACATGTTTTGCAGGATTACTATGATGTCCTAGGTGTGTCTAGAAATGCAAGCAAATCAGAGATAAAAAGTGGTGGGTAAAGCCTTCTATTCTTATTTATATTTTATGCTTTTGATTTCCCAGTCTAGATTCATTCTAGGTGAAATGCACAAAGACCCATCTTTGCCGTTCTCTTTATTTGTTGAGAGTGTAAGCTCATGAATAACAACAACAAAAACAACATACCCAGTTTGATCCCACAAGTGGGGTCTTGGGAGGGTGGGGTGTACATAGACCTTACCTCTATCTTGTGCGACGTAGAGAGATTGTTTTGGATAGACCCTTGCTCAAGAGAAGTATTTTCAAAACAGGTTTGAAAACTATAAGAGTAAAAAAGTTAAGATAGAAAATATTGAAAAAATGTTGACAACAAAAATATTTAAGATAAAGAAGGTAAAAAAAATTTATTAGTAATAAAATTGAAGAATAAGATAAATAATAGAGTAATAATAATAATAATAATGAGCAAATAAGGTGCTCTAAACTAGAACCATGCTTTCCTCCGGGAAAAAAGAGAAATCACTATACTACCTGCTAACCTTCTACCCTAATCTTCGACCTCCATGTTATCTAGGGTCATGTCCTCGGTGAGCTGAAGATTTATCATGCCATGTCTAATCACCTTTCCCAATTCTTCTTCGGTCTACCTCTACCTCTCCTTAGACCTATCACTGCCAACTTCACGCACCTCTTCACTGGGGTATTTGTGCTCTTTCTCTTTGTTGAGTTGTGTCCCACATTGGTGGGTAATGGGTGTCTTCGTCTCCTTATATGGTCTTGGGCAATCCTCACCTCATAAGCTAGCTTTTGGGGTAAAGTTAGGCCCAAGATCCACTCTTATCATGATATTAGAGGCAGGCCCATCCCAATTTATTGTTACCGATGTTGGACCACTATTTATATTGTCCATGCTCTAGTTTGCAGGCCAGAGTAGGGGGGGGGGGTGTTGAGTTGTGTCCTACATTAGTGGGTATTGTGTGCCTTGGTCTCCTTATATGGTCTTAGGCAATACTCACCTCATAAGCTAGCTTTTGGGTGTGAGTTAGGTCCAAGGTCCATTCTTATCACTTCACGTGCCCGAACTATCTCAACCTCGTTTCCTGCATCTTGTCCTCCATGGAGGCAACTCCCACCTTGTCCTGTATATCTTCGTTCCTAATCTTATCATGCCTAGTATGCCGGCACATCCATTTAAGCATCCTCATTTCCGCTACTTTCATGTCTGAATGTGTGAATTCTTAACTGGCCAACACTCTGCTCATGAGTAGTGGTGCATAATTAACCGAATTTGAAGCTGATGAGGAACATTAGATACTTGTTATATAAATGTATAATGTGATTATCTTTTTCCTTTAAAGGTACTTTTATCTTCTTTAAGCTATCTCTGTTTTTTTTTAGTAAAAAAATTGTTAAAATTTTAAATTTCACCTTGAAATAATAACAAAAGACTTTGACCTTATTGAGCTTTAAGTGATGATTATTTTGGATGACATGTAAGTGGAGAATTTGGAGTATTAACCGAATAGGAACTTGAGTAGTCTCCTTTTTTCTTTGCTTGATAGGTAGGGGAACTTGAGTAGTCTCTGATGCAAAAACTATGAGAACAATGGGGAGTTTTAACACAAAACACAAACAGTTCAGAGGAGATTGGAGTTGGATGGATCTTTCGCAGTTATGGTAAAACATGTCTATAAAAAAATCTATTTTCCACTTAATTTTCCATGCTACTTTTAATATGCGAAATTTACAAAGACGGTAAACAAAGATGAAGGATTAGTTGAGAAACAGGATGAAGGCACTGGTTTTGATCCCCGGAATAACTGATGGGTGAATCAGAAGTGGATCACAATGATATTGATTGACTAAGGAGTGTAAGAAGAAGGACGGACAAGCAGAAGAACCTGCTTTTAGTGCCTTGTTGAACTTTCTCTCTGGACATAGTTAAACATTAATGATTCTGTCCTTTGTGGAAAAAAATTCAGAGAGCTGTTCTCTGTTTGACGAATTTGTAACACGAGAAAACTCAAATCCATGTTTATGTTTTCCCACAACTGCTTCAATGAGCGCAATTGAACAGGGGTGTTGGCGTCAAGCAGAAGAACCTGCTTTGCTGAACTTTCTCTTTGAACATTAGACAAAATACTAATGATTCTGTTGGTGTTCTATTTTTTCTTTTTTAAAAAAAATTACATTTTTCAGAAAGCTGTCAGTATGGTGAATCTGTGTCACAAGAAAAAAAACTAATGCAAGTTTATTTTCCATAAATGCTCCCAGTTTTGGTACATTCTGGGTGAAGTTTTGCTTTTTGACCTTTTCTGAAAGAGTGAGTAAATTTTAATGTACAGAAAAAGAAAAAGAAAAAGAAAAAGAAAAAGAAAAACATAAAAATTTGAGCATTAGTGATGGTAGCCCTATCCTCTATACTTAATAAATGTTTCTTAATTTGTTCGTCAATATCAATATTTTTCTTTCCCCATTGGTTTGGCTTGGCTCGGTAGTAGTTCTACCACCCCTGAACAGGCCATTTCCTATTTACTTTGCTTCACCATGAGCAACTTCAATTCCTTTTATTGTTTCCTTTGCATGAACATGAAGATAGACGAGCAATTATGTTAATATCCTTGGATGTAGCCTATCTACTACAAAATGCTGATTTAGTTGTCCGTGAAGATTGGCTATCACTTAAAACCTCACTAATTATAAATCACAATTCATTCTGTGTTAAAAGAATTGGAAGTGTTGAAAATTTGTGTTGTGTTGCTGAGTATTTAATTTTTCTTGCTTAGCTTATCGAAAACTTGCAAGGAGTTGCCATCCTGATGTGAACAAGTTAGTATTTCTCAAACTCTAAGATACTTTGCCGTTTATTTTGGTCTTGTTGCTGGAAGATGATATTGAATACTATGTATCTAGTTTAGTTGTTCTCTAGTTTCTTATTGAGAAAGAAAGAAAAAGCTTAGTTGTCTTTAGTTCAGTAATACTTTGAGCGATTATGTTTACTTCTCAAGACCGGATGATTAAGTACTTCAGATTTTAGTTTTACCTGTTGTTACTTGTGTAGAATCTATACTGTTTGTATTATTTTTCAAGTTAAAAAAAGGGTAGAAAAAAGATGAGAAAATGGAAGTAAATGTTTGGATACTAGAGGGAGTTGTATCAGGAATTACTGGGGTATAAGATGAACTGCTACATGGGTTTATAGAACGCATATCACCTGATCTTATATCGATTTATATTTTATTTGATATGTGACTAATGTAAAGGATCCTAGCAAATGAAAACTTCCAACCTTTACTTGCTGAATTTTATTAGAAACATTCAGGATAGATGGGGACACAGGAAAATTCAAAAGTCATAATCAGATGAATATTTTCTATGAAACTATGAATGGGAGGATTTTGATAGCTGTTTAAGTGTCAATAATTGAATCTTATAAGCTTAAGTTATATCTTGTTATATAAGTGTTCACTAGTTTTATTAGTATATGAGATTCTCATGAACACCCTTGCTTTCCTCTTTTGCAGAGAACCTGGAGCTGAACAGAAATTCAAAGAGATTAGTAATGCCTATGAGGTAGATTTTTTTCTTTTTTTCTTTTTTTTAATGCTGTCCTTTCTCCCTACTTGATGAAACTGAAAGCACCATTTAGTTTTCATATAACAAGACATACTCGAAGTACTTATGCTGGCTGAATGTTCTGCAATAGGTTTTGTCGGATTATGAGAAACGTTCCATCTATGATAGGTATGGGGAGGCTGGACTTAAAGGTTCTGGCATGGGCATGGGGGTAAGTTTCCATCTTTATCCAACAAGTGACAAGCTGTTGTATATGCTATGCATAGATTTCTGACTACTTGTTGCTCATTGATAGGATTTTAGCAATCCCTTTGATTTGTTTGAATCATTATTCGATGGCATGGGTGGCATGGGTATGGGAGGAAGAGGTTCACGGAACAACGCAACTGAAGGCGAAGATCAGGTCTATAATTTGGTTTTGAATTTCAAAGAAGCTGTATTTGGGGTTGAGAAAGAGATTGAAATTGGTAGGCTTGAAAGCTGTGGTACCTGTGATGGATCAGGTGCAAAACCAGGGACTAAACCATCAACTTGTAATACTTGTGGTGGGCAAGGGCAGGTTGTCTCCTCAGCAAGGACTCCACTGGGTGTCTTCCAGCAGGTGATTACATGTTCTGCTTGCAGTGGGACTGGAGAGATATCTACTCCTTGCAACGCATGTAGTGGGGATGGACGTGTGAGGAAATCGAAGCGTATTAGCTTAAAAATCCCCCCTGGTGTAGATTCAGGTAGCCGGCTAAGGGTTCGGTCTGAAGGTAATGCAGGAAGGAGAGGTGGACCCCCAGGCGATCTTTTTGTTACACTAGAAGTTCTCCCAGATCCTGTATTAAAGCGAGATGACACCAATATTCTCTACACTTGCAAAGTTTCTTATATTGATGCAATTTTGGGGACAACAACAAAGGTGCCCACGGTAGATGGAATGCTTGATCTAAAGATTCCATCTGGTACCCAGCCAGGCACAACACTGGTAATGGCGAAAAAAGGTGTGCCTCTTCTGAACAAACATAACATGAGGGGCGACCAGCTGGTGAGAGTGCAAGTTGAGATTCCGAAACGCGTGAGTAGTGAGGAGAGGAAGCTCATTGAAGAACTAGCCAACTTTAAAAAGGCTAAGGCTACCAGCAGTAGGAAATAGCTGAAGGAGCTGCATCTTCCTCACTTCTGAATAAACTTATATACGGGGGTGTTTGGGTTTTGGGATATTCCCCTTTGTTTGCTCCAAAAATTAACAGACCACAATTTTAAGATTGATCCCTCATCAATCTATATGTAGCATAGTTGTTGTATTAGGGAACACTTGAGGGTTGATTTATTAACGTGTACTATAGCTAGGGGTGGCAAATGGGTGGGTCGGGCATTGGCGAGTCCAAAATAGGTAATGGGTTAACCAGCGGATAATTTAGATATTCATATTATCCATAGCTTCTTGAATATGATCATTTTTGAGATAATTTTTAGTCTCCCAAACTTGAGGAACTCCCAATTTGAAGCTTTAAAAATGTGGAAGTTAAACACAATAGTTATCTGTTGATTATTCATTGTCTAAGTAGATAGCATGAACATTAAAAACAATGCTAACAACTTCAACCTATAAGGATACATGCACTCTCAACAGAAGCAAGATGAAATACCACGTTATTACGGTATTACATCACACAATTCAACAGCCTAAACATGATAATTGATTGCCAAAAAACAAAGAAAAAGAAGAAAAATGAGTTGGAAATAAACAAGGGGCACTTGCTGGCATAGCAGGACCACTGAAAGTCTAGTTGCACAGTCCATTTCAGCTGAGTCAGGAAAAAGTAGGAGGCATGTCACACTAAAAACAATGTGATCGGCATCGGCACATTGCCTAATCCAAGCGGACCAAACCATATGATGCATTCTGACCTCATATACATTTTCGAATCAGATCATGAAATGATTTTCATATTCAAAACCATAAATGAAACATTTCAAAAGAATGATAAAATCAAATAAAATAATTATTCTTTCATGTATAACGTGCAACCCTATTATTACAGTTTAATACTACTATCTATGGAGCCTCTATACAAAAGAATAGAAAAACTACTTGGGATAATTTTCAACTCAAAGAAAGTAAGACACAAGATGAAAACTGCCACATAATAGAAGTAATGCCTCGCCATATACCTCGACAGCTGAGTACATCATCACAATACTAAATAAATATTAATAAACTTTCTCTAACTCAAGTACCTGGAATAGGGGTGGCAAAAGTGGCCCATAGGTTTTAATAGGTTGGGCATGGGCTACTTTAATGATTGGCTAAGTTTGGGCACAACCCAACTAAACCCATTTATTTTTGGTAGTCCAAATCACCCCATAATTTCAATCCAAAGTGACCCATTAATAGCAGTTTCCTTTTAAAGCTTCTAAAGGTGTGTTTGGTATGAAGTAAAATACTTTTCGGAGTGACTTTATCACTTATTTTTCCATATTTGGTAGGAGTGAAATTTATTTTCTAGTGTTTGGCTAGAGAGTCGAAATCTTTTTTTGAAGAATAATTTTCTATACTACTCTCCTCAACCTCCGCCCAAATTCCCATATTTCTTGTATACCCCCCCCCCCCCCCCTCCAATAGCCAACATTTTCAGGACTTAATTTTCTTCAAGAATTCAATTATTCTTTTTAAAATTCACACAAACCAAATGAACTAATGTGCTGCTTTACTTTTCATGCAAGAACGTTGAAATTTGAACTTCATAACTGGAAAAAAAAAAACTCTTTTTCTTGTTGAAACAAAACAAAAATACTTTTTCTACAATATGAAAAGAAAGTACTCTTTGTTGAAATAAAAGAAAATACTTTTTTTACATTGTAAAAAGAAAATATCCATTTTGTTGAAATAAAAAAGAAAATACTCTATCTACAATTCCAAAATAAAGTACTCTAAATAATATTTCTATTTAGGGTGGGGTGGGGGTTCTGGTAGGGTAGGGGTTGGGGTGGTGGGAGGAGGTTGGGGTTGACTGGGAAGTTCTAACTTTATTAAATTTTATTATTATGATCTTTATGAGTATTATAAGATAAACAACTATCAAACAAAGTTCTAAATTCAAAAAAGAGCAAAGAATTCTTTAGGCATGGATTGACATTTATTCCAAAACATAAGACAAGAAGCAATATGAAAAAAGGAAAAATAATGTTGTCATCATAAACCATTCCAGAATGATATTTACGAAAAATGAAAATAAAAGTTATTGTTATATATGTGAGAATATTTTATATATGCTTGTTTAAAAGTTGAGAATATTGCAAAAAAATTGGGTTAATTTAGGCGGGTTGGGTTATAACTCATTGTTTAGCTCATCTTGACCCAGCCTATCTTAACCCAATTGAATTTGAGCGGGGTTGGAAAATGATCCATTAATGAGTCAACCCGTCTTGACAAGCCCAAACAAGGCATTTGTCACCCCTACCCGAGATAATGCTTTACAAAAATAATGCAACCAATATTTGATATAAAGAGGTAAACAATTATATCAATCATACCATTAATCAATTTTAAATAAAAAGATTAGTGAAATCTAGCCGACAATAAAACCTTTTTAAATAATTATATCAATCCATAATCTTAATAAACATCATACGAAATAATTTCAATTGTATCAAGTCATTGAAATTATTTTTGGCTCGTTAGGCCTAACTTAAAAATATCTTCTTTTACCTTTCATCGGGAGTACTGTATCGACATCGACATAATAAACAATAACTAGGTGATCAACCTAGCAAAAATTGTTTTACCCTACTTGTTCGGGTGGCTTTCCGTAGTGATGTCCGTGTCAATCTAACCTACCATAAGTAATAATTATTTACCCTCACAATGGAAAATTTTACCCCACAAAACTCGGCTTAGCCTTGGAATGTGATGTTCGATAGTATATTGATGGCTTGATACAGCTAGTTGGGATTGATATAATGTATCTATACAAGAATCATAACTTAAAGGGAGTTCCGAAAGTTGGAATTTGGTTCTAAGAATTGTAAGCTAAGTTAGAAGGAAGAATCTTTAGTTAGGATTGTGTATGGGCATGACATCACCCATGGTTATGTGCATGATGAGTTCTTACCGTGATTTGATGACTTTGGAACGACTCTTGGCACGTTCATGGACGAACGTATGTTTAAGTGGGGGAGAATGTAACGATTCGACCGTTCGTTTGAGTTCTGACATTTTGTCCTATAATTTGAGACTTTGGGTGGCTTCATATATTGTATTATGACTTGCGTGCATGGTTGATTTTGATGTTAGCAATGTCACACCTCCTTTTTACACCCGAGGGTATATAGGAGTTTTTCCAATTAAAGTGACATTATTCGAAATGGGATTAATTAATTTATCAGAGTCGCCACTTGGAATAAATTATTTGGTGTCCCAAGTCACCGGTTTATTTTAAAATCCCAAATCGAGGAAATTTTGATTATTATTCAAAGGTCTACGAACCAGAAATTCTAGATAAGGAATTTTGTTAACCCGGGAGAAGGTGTTAGGCATTCCCGGGTTCCGTGGTTCTAGCACGGTCGCTTAGTGATTATCACTTGGCTTAAATTGTTTAACTACTCATTTTTAGGACCTATGTGCATTTATCTTTTAACCGCTTTTAATCACTTGATTTATTCGTATTTAAAGAATTGAGTTACGCGTACGTATACTCTTTTCCTTTGGTGCGTCAAAAATCATGTCACGCGAACGTGTCCGCAATTAATAGCGCTTTGTTTATTTATTAAGAAAGTTTGGTTGAAGTTGCGCGAACGCATCCCTCGATTTATTTTTAAAACGAAATTCGTAATTATGTTACGCGAACGTATACATAATCATCACAATAGTCTAAGTCGAGCCTAAAGCAAACTACGAGTGTTTAAAAAGGATATTTTACTATACTAATTTAGCACTCAATATGAGGGCCATAAGTTATGGGTTTTGGCATGGCACGCCTCAATTTTATTTGAACTAAGGGAGTTGCGTTTTTTATTTCATTAAGACTAAGGATACTAATTGAAGTCCAAACTAAGAAATCTATTAACTTGAAAAATGGGAAGGCTGGGCTTAGAATTATTTCTCTTGGAGGGGTTGGGCCAACGATGGACCATTGGTCATTTAGCTAAGGGGGATCGGCAGCCTTAAATTATTTTTAGGCTGGAATCCATCCTCAAGAGGAAAGGACTCAGAAATGTTTTTGTTGAGTCCAAATAGAACAGCCCATATTGGGCTTNTATGCACACTAAATAGGCACAACTAATTGAGGATCCTGTCAATTAACTACAACGAACACGAAGTTGAACAAATAAAGATTAAACTAGCAATTTGTATTCACATAAACAAGAAGTTCATTACCCAATAGGTTCCATCAACGCCTTAGACAAGGAATTTAGCTACTCATGGCTATGGGAAAATAAACTAAGCTTGAATTCATCATAAAATCAAAAGAAAAGAAGAAAGATGTTTAGAGTATTTTCTCCCAATCTTTTTCCTTGCTAAGAAACCTAAAAAATCAATACATGCCTCTCTTGGGCGAAGTCTAATGTTTTAACTAGGGTTTAGGTCTAAAAATCCCGTAATTGACACTTTGGTCCCTGAAGTTTACTGCGCCTGCCGCGGTTCTGCCGCGGTCGCGGTAGAACCGCGGCCAAACACCCTCGCGGAATCTCAATCTTCTGCAGCTGCTTCCCACCGCGGTTCTGCCGCGGTCGCGGTGGAACCGCGGTGGATCCAGTTCTCTGAATCTTCGGCCTGTTTTTGCACGGGTCACTTAGGAAATTTCACAGTTGGCCTCTTTTTCATCACTTTTGACTCCAAAACTGCTCCTTAGCCGTCTTTATACATATATCACCTACAAATCATGAAAAGCACTAATAAGAGCATTTTTTCATCACTTTTAGCATTAAAACTACACAAGAAGGTGATTATTTAAGGTGTAATTATAGTCAAATTCACCTATTATCACGTATGTATACTCTTTTTCTTTGGCGCATCGAAAATCATGGCACGCGAACGTGTCCGCAATTAATAGCGCTTTGTTTATTTATTAAGAAAGTTTGGTTGAAGTTGCGCGAACGCATCCCTCGATTTATTTTTAAAACGAAATCCGTAATTATGTTACGCGAACGTATACATAATCACCACAATAGTCTAAGTCGAGCCTAAAGCAAACTACGAGTGTTTAAAAAGGATATTTTACTATACTAAGTTAGCACTCAATACGAGGGCCATAAGTTATGGGTTTTGGCATGGCACGCCTCAATTTTATTTGAACTAAGGGAGTTGCGTTTTTTATTTCATTAAGACTAAGGATACTAATTGAAGTCCAAACTAAGAAATCTTTTAACTTGAAAAATGGGAAGGCTGGGCTTAGAATTATTTCTCTTGGAGGGGTTGGGCCAACGATGGACCATTGGTCATTTAGCTAAGGGGGATCGGCAGCCTTAAATTTATTTTTAGGCTGGAATCCATCCTCAAGAGGAAAGGACTCAGAAATGTTTTTGTTGAGTCCAAATAGAACAGCCCATATTGGGCTTATATGTAGGCGGGCCTATTTTTGCAACTAGGCCTATCCACCTCTAAAATTAACAGCACTTGCATATTTACAACAACCAAATCTCAGTTTGCTTCTAAGTAAAACAAGTATTCAAAAATCAAACACAATCCTAATTTTAAAAATTGACCACATGAATTGCAATAACAACACATATTTACTCTATGACTTATAATAAAAGAGGACCTCCACAACTGGATCCAAATTTCGGGCTTAGGGTCCAGGCTTAACAGCCTAAACCCAGATTCATTTGACTTTTATCTGGGCCTCAGATTCAGCCCACGTTAAACAAAGAAAAGCCCTGTCGTCTTTACAGAGTGGGCTCATAATCTGGCCTATTGCTTCACTATTATTTAAAATATAACCACAATATAATCAAACTACTAACGTAGCTGTTTTTGAATCCCAATATATGAATTTAAAAACCTAGTTAATTACAAACTTCAAACGAAATAAGAAGGTTTTCAGAATCAACACATTACATTGTAATTTACTAAATACATACTAACTACATAAAAAAGAAGGAGCTAATCTATTAAAATTTTTTGTATAATCAGCAACATAAAGAATCCCTGCCTCTTTTGGACATGACTTGTCCATCAAAGTCTGGTCTCTTCTTGTGTTAAAACAGCAGGATCCCAACTTTCAGCTTTTGAGCCTGCTGATTTGGTCAACAATTTCAAATTCTGATAACAAACATTGGCTAATCACAGCATTTTAGGAACTAATTAAGAAGTCTGAAATCCTAAATTAACCAATTAATTGACAATCAACTACAAATTAAAACTAATTGACAGAAGAAAACCAAAGAAGAAAAGAACAGACGACCATGTAAAGAAATTAAAACAAATAAAGGAAAACATAATTGCTGGCTACATGAAAGGGAAAACAAAGATGAGGCAGACATTAAGAACAAAGAATAGAGAAAAAGAAAAAAAAAAGAAAAGACCTGAGGCGGTCAGTTGATGAAACTTCTTGCAGGACACACCCATGAACTTATACAGCCATTAATTGGCTGTTCTTAACAAGAACAACCAACTAATGGTCGTCTGGGTTCATAAACTTCATGCACTGACTGAGAAAGAACGAAGAGGAACTAGGGTTCTTTTCTCAGAATCTTAGATTCAAAATTTGAGAAAATTGAGGCTGATTCGAAGGGGATTAACGGTGGTTTAGGGCTCGGGGGAGGGGGGGTGCAAGGATCATAGGGGTGTGAATTTGGAGTGATTTGGGTAAACTAGGGTTTTGGAATTCCGGTTTTTAGATCTAAAATTGGTGGAATTGGGTGGGGATTTTGGGAAAACTGATGGTGGGAGAGTGTTTGGAAGGGGCTCAGGATCGTCTAGTATTAATTTGGTAGGGCTTGGACCACCGGCGCCGCCGTGGGCGATTTCCGGCGGGTGGTCCGTGGCGGAGCCGGCGAGGGACGAGAGAGAGGGTGAGAGAGATGAAGTGAGGGGTCTTTTTGGGGGGTAGGGGTGTTCGTTCAGACATATATATGTTAACAAACCCTTAGTTCCGAGCCGCTGGATGATCAAATTCCAACGACTGTGATTAGATTGTTACGAAATGGGGTCGTTTGGTTGAGAGTGGGTTGGACCGGGTGGNAGATTGGATTTTTGGTTTTGGGCCAATTTTGGGCTGGTTTGGTTATTTTAAAATCAGTCCAATTCCAAAAATCCAATCTTTGAATTACCCTCTCTTATTCCCTTTCTTTTCTCTTTTCTCATTTTTTTAAATTTTTTTAATAAGAAATCCTAAATTGAATTAAAAACCTAAATTAATCTAAAAATGTGAAGTTAAATTAATTACCTAATTACAAAAATTATAAAAATTACTTAATTCTAAATTAAAAGAGAAAAAAATTATAAATCTACAGTAAGGAAGTTACAGATCTACAATCATATTCTCTTGTATGGGCCAAACAGTCACTTTTGCTGCTAATACTTCATATTTACACAATAAATTTCACGAAATTATAGGTTGGTTGGGATGAGTCAACAGCAGGCGACAGGCAACCAAGGGTTTCCTTGTGGGAGATTGAGCCTTTGACTACTTTTCCAATGTATCCTTCTCTGTTCCCTCTTAGGCTAAAACGGCCTTTGTATCCAGNGAATTAAAAACCTAAATTAATCTAAAAATGTGAAGTTAAATTAATTACCTAATTACAAAAATTATAAAAATTACTTAATTCTAAACTAAAAGAGAAAAATCAATAAACTAAAAATTAAAAGACAAAGAATGTAAAAATGAGCTACTTTATTTTTTGTGATTTTCAAATTTCTATAAAACAAATAATTGTTGATTAATCCTAAAAAAATGTACAAATAAAGCCTAAATGCAATGCATGGTATTTTTGGTATTTTTCATGATTTAAATAAACCTTAAACATGCACACAAATGCAAACAATTAAATAAAATTCTGCAAAAATTCCTAAAATGCAAATAATTAACAAAAAATCTATTTTCTTCGGATTTTATAGGAGTACTTCGTATAGGGCAAAAATCACATGTTCACAGCTGCCCCTCTTTGCTCGGAAACACGACGGGTTTTCGGGCAAAGATAAAATGAGCAGTTATGAGGGATTTTTGCCCGTTTGAAACTCCATGAGAAGCATCTTTTGAAAGAGTCTGACCGAACCTTGCTTCGGAGGTTGCCTACATATCCTTCGCTATAAAGGAATCAGGTCAGTGTAGTTCTGGAAGTTTTGGTAGTTGGGACTACCGGGAAACTGTGATTTCACTGCTATTGCTGCTGTTCCTGCTTGCTGAACTCCTTATTACACCAAAATGAAAGTTGAAAAGCTAAACTAGCTAAGCCTATCAACTACGAGTTACAAGATTCCTATCTATAAACCTTCTAAAGCTTGATCTCGAGTCTTGGCAGGTTCTTCCCGCAGACTCTGATCTGAATCTTGATGCTCGTTAGTTGCCACCACTGGTTCATCTTCTTCAGCTTTTCGGATCAAGGCGGGACATGCAAAGCTTGTGACTTCAACCAAATTTTGAGTAGTCCGCATCTTTTCTCCGCTCCTACATTCAGAGTTCAACTTCTTTTCTTGTTCTTCTTTCTTTTATTTGGGTTGAGACTTCTTCTTTTGGTCATCTCAAACCTTGTGCCTCACGGTAAAAACCTGTTCAGGCACCAAAACAAACAAACAAACGAAATTTTCTGCCCCAGTTTTCACTAGGAAAATTTCGTGAGTTATTGCAACAAAATCTAAACTATTTTAAGCAATAAAATCAGGATTGTGTATCCTTGGCAAAAAGAGATTAGGGAGTGGAGCCCTATATCTACAATGAAATCAACTAGGGATTGGGGCCCTAAGTTGGAATGATTTCCAGGTTATGCTGGAAAAATGGCCGGGTTATGCCGGAAAGATCCTCGAGTTATGCCGGGGAGGTCATCGGGTTATGCCAGAAAAGAAAAAAGTCCTCAGATTATGCCGGGGAGGTCCACGGGTTATGCCAGGAAAGTCATCGGGTTATGCCAGAAAAGAAAAAGGTCCCCGAGTTATGCCGGGGAGGTCCAGGGGTTATGCCGAAAAAGTTATCAGGTTATGCTGGAAAAGAAAAAGGTCCTCGGGTTATGCCGAGGAGGTCCACGGGTTATACCGGGAAAGTCATCGGGTTATGCCGGAAATAAAAAGGTCATCGAGTTATGCCGGGGAGGTCCACGGGTTATGCCGGGGAAGGTCATCGGGTTATGCCGGAAAAGAAAAAGGTCCTCGGGTTATGCCGGGGAGGTCCACGGGTTATGCCGGGGAAGGTCATCGGGTTATGCCGGAAAAGAAAAAGGTCCTCAGGTTATGCCAGGGAGGTCCACGGGTTATGCCGGGGAAGGTCATCGGGTTATGATGGAAAAGAAAAAGGTCCTCGGGTTATGCCGGGGAGGTCCACGGGGTATGCCGGAAAAGGTTATCGGGTTATGCCGAAAAAGAAAAAGGTCCTCGGGTTATGCCGGGAAGGTCCACGGGTTATGCCGGGAATCAACTAGGGAGTGGAACCCTGTAATGTAAAAGACTACCAGGTTATGCTGGGAGTGACTAGGGAATGGGACCCTATGTTGGGAAAACGTAACTAGAGATTAGAGGCCCTATGCTACCATGGTTTTGAATTTTCTTCTTCTTTCTTCTCATTTTACTTTAGCACTTTATTCAGGGGGATGCATGAAGAGTTCGAAAGGGACTTCCCTTTTTGGGTTAACTTCCGCTGCAGGACCATTCTGGTCTCCGCGCACCTTGCTTTTATTGCACCTGCTTCTTGCGAGGTTGTTTTTGGATTGCACCTGTTTTCAAATCAAAGAACAATTTGTCAGTTTGAAACGGTGGTTGGTTTTGTGGCCTTGATTGTTTTGATCACTTGATCTCGGCCCAACTCTTTCGATGAAATCTCCATTGCTTGCTGGCTTTCTGGGAACTGGCTTCATTTCTAAACCCAGGGGTCTTGACTTTTCAAAGTTCCACATGATAGTTAACCATTGTGGGGCTTGGCTTTTCATTTCCTTTTGCCTTTATGGGCACTTGACTTTGGATTTCTTTCCTTTTTAATAATTTTGACTTTGGATCTTCGGCCATCATGGCCAGTCGAGATCGACTTGATGCACCTGCTAAGGCTGGGTGCCATTACTTGAACTTGGCTTTTGCTAAGCAGAACCCTGTAAAACCAATCTTGCCATCTTTTCTTAGTTTCGGAGGAGGATTAAACCGAAAGGGATTCAAAGAAAAGTAAAGAAAGGACAGGATAATGAATTTAAAGAGAAGTGTCCCTTTCGGGGGAGGAAAGAAGGACTTATCTGGAGTGCATGCAGACTTCAATAGACATGACATGCTCCTTGGACTGGATACCCGATCTGCGCAACTATCCAATCTCTCATAAACCCATTATGACTCGTGTTTTAAAATTGAGAACCCTTGCTAGGACTCTTTCAGTGCCAATGGTTGTAAGGAGTTCCTTCTTCTCAATCAACGGCGCCCTTTGCGAGTTTTCGCCAATTGACCTCTCTCATTTCTCTTCTTACCGTCGCCTTGTAGTGCTCTTTGCGAGTTTTCACTAACAAGACTCTCTCATTTTCAGTTTCTCTACTCACCATCGCCTTACAGTGCCCGTGTGGGTTTTCACCAATAAGACTCTCTCATTTTATTTCTCTCATCTTGTTGCATCAGATCCAAGCAACTGCATTCTCCGATTCTTGAACATAACAGGATTTGGGGTAAAAGGAATTTGGATTGAATTACAACTTTGGAACTATTGAGGCGAACCGTAGCCAAACCATTATAACATCTGCCCCAGTTTCAACTTTTGGGGAACTTTGGATTTTTTTTTTGGTGTGACTGAACCCCAGAGAGAGGCTGCCTACATATCCTTTCGGAATCAAGTCGAACGTAGTTCAGGAAGTTTTTTTTTTTGATTTTTTTGATTTTTGATTGATATATTTTTTTTTGATAAACTTTTTCGGGTTCCAAAGAGGGCAATCAAAGAAAGGTAACCGGCTCAAAGGGTAAAAGTGTTTGGGGTAACGAGAATGAAAGCCTTTGTCATCCCAACCGGATAATATTGGTGCTGCAGAAAGACTAAACATAATACCTTTTGACTGCGTCAGCATTTACAGCTGTTTCAGGATCATTTCCCTCAATGTCTCCCAAGTACAATGCCCCTTTTGGCAACAGTTTTCTTATAATGTACTGAACTTTCCAATTTGGGGCGAACTTTCCTTTTGCTTCCTGATGGTGAGGGAGAATACACCTCAAAACGAGTTGCCCCACTTCAAAGTTCCTAGGCCGCACTTTCTTGTTGTAGGCACGGGCCATTCTTTGTTGATACAACTGCCCGTGGCAGACTGCGGCTATTCGCTTTTCATCAATCAGGGTTAACTGTTCCAGCCGGGTTTTGACCCATTCACTGTCCTCTATCTCAGCTTCAACAATGATCCGAATAGATGGAATTTCAACTTCTACAGGTATTACGGCTTCAGTGCCATACATCAACAGATAGGGTGTTGCTCCGACTGATGTACGCACAGTTGTGCGATATCCCAACAATGCAAATGGCAACTTTTCATGCCATTGCCTGGAACTTTGGATCATCTTTCTATGAATCTTCTTGATGTTCTTGTTTGCTGTTTCAACGGCACCATTAGCTTTGGGTCGATAAGGGGTAGAGTTCCGATGCGTGATCTTAAATTGTTTGCATATCTCCCTCATCAAATGACTATTCAAGTTTGCGGCATTGTCCGTAATGATAGTTCTAGGGATACCAAAACGACAAATGATGTTGGAGTGCACGAAGTCTACCACTGCTTTCTTAGTGACATCTTTGAGAGTAATTTCTTCAACCCACTTTGTGAAGTAATCGATGGCAACCAATATGAATCTATGCCTATTTGAAGCTTTTGGCTTGATTGGCCCGATGACATCCATACCCCAAGCAACGAACGGCCATGGCACGGACATAGGATGCAGTTCTGAGGGAGGTGCATGAATCAGGTCACCGTGTACCAGACACTGATGACATTTTCGGACGAAGCTGAAGCAATCCTTTTACATGGTGATCCAGTAATACCCTGCTCGAAGGATTTTCTTTGCAAGAACGTATCCATTCATATGAGGTCCGCATACTCCTACGTGTACTTCATTCATGATTCTTCCGGCCTCTTGGGCATCCACACATCTCAAAAGGTTCAAATCTGGAGTCCTTTTGTACAAAACTTCTCCGCTCAAGAAGAAACCACCAACGAGCCTTCTAGTGGTTCTCTTTTGATATCCACTGGCTTGCTCGGGATATTCTTTGTTTTCAAAAACATCTTGATATCATGGTACCATGGTTGTACATTTGGTTCCACCTCAACCTTATTGCAGTAACCATGCCTTTCTCGGATTTGAATTTTCAACGGGTCAATATGGACATTGCTTGGATACGGCAACATCGAGGCCAAGGTAGCGAGTGCGTCGGCTAACTCATTGTGAACCAAGGGACATACCTGAACTCGACAGATTTGAACCATTTGCTAAGATCTTCCACATGTTTCCTGTATGGTATAAGTTTGACATCCCGGTATCCCATTCTCCCTAAGCCTGTCGGATAACCAGATCCGAATCTCCCATGATTACCAATTCTCTCACATCTTGGTCAATTGCCATGTTCATACCCATAATATAGGCTTCATACTCGGCAGTGTTGTTTGTGCAGAAAAACCGAAGCCGAGCTGTGGCTGGATAGTGCTGACCGGTGGGTGAAATCAAAATTGCCCCAATCCTGAAACCTTTTGCGTTCACCACTCCATCGAAGAACATTTTCCAAGCATTGGCGTCTTCTGAAATTACCTCAACTGAATTCACTTCCTCGTCTGGAAAGTAAGTACTCAAAGGCTGATATTCATCATCAATAGGGTTTTCAGCTAGGTGATCCGCTAGAGCTTGAGCTTTCATTGCCGTGCGAGTGACATAGACTATGTCGAACTCAGTGAGCAGGATTTGCCATTTTGCCAACCTCCCTGTGGGCATCGGCTTCTGGAATATGTACTTTAAAGGATCCAACCTGGTGATGAGGTAAGTGGTGTAGGCCAGCAGGTAATGCCTAAGCTTCTGAGCGACCCAAGTTAGGGCGCAGCAAGTCCTTTCCAACAGGGTATATTTGGCTTCATAACTTGTGAACTTTTTGCTCAAATAGTAGATTGCCTGCTCTTTCTTCCCGGTCACATCGTGTTGCCCGAGGACACAGCCGAAGGAATTCTCCAAGACTGTCAGGTACAAAAACAAAGGCCTCCCAGGTTCGGGTGGGACCAAGACTGGCGGATTCGACAGATATTCTTTGATTTTGTCAAAGGCTTCTTGACACTCATCTGTCCATTTAATCGCTGCATCTTTCTTCAACAGCTTGAATATGGGCTCACAGGTGGAAGTCAACTGAGCAATGAACCGGCTGATGTAATTCAACCTTCCCAACAAACTCATAACCTCTTTCTTGGTTCTCGGAGGAGGTAAATCCCGAATAGACTTTATCTTCGTTGGATCTAGCTCAATGCCCCTCCGACTGACTATAAATCCTAAAAGTTTCCCAGACGGAACTCCAAATGCACATTTAGCCGGGTTTAGCTTCAAATCATACTTGCGCAGACGCTCAAAGAACTTTCTTAGGTCCCGAACATGGTCATCCTGCGTCTTGGACTTAATGATCACATCGTCCACATACACCTCGATTTCTTGGTGCATCATGTCATGAAAGATGGTAGTCATAGCTCTCATGTACGTTGCCCCGGCGTTCTTCAGACCAAAAGGCATGACCCTGTAACAATAGGTGCCCAGGGTGTGGTGAAGGCTGTCTTTTCCACATCTTCTTCATCCATCAAGACCTGATGATATCCAGCATAACAATCCATGAAAGACTGTATCTCATGCTTGACACAGTTGTCAACGAGGATGTGGATGTTTGGCAAAGGAAAGTTGTCCTTGGGACTTGCTTTGTTCAGATCCCGATAGTCAACACACACTCGGGTTTTCCCATCTTTCTTTGGCACTGGGACTACATTAGCCAACCATGTGGTGTATCGGACCACTCGGATCACACCCGCTTTCAATTGTTTAGTGACCTCTTCATTGATATTGTCACTAATATCAGTTTTGAACTTCCTCTGTTTTTGCTGGACAGGGGGACAATCGGGGTAAGTTGGCAATTTGTGCACCACTAGATCAACACTTAATCCTGGCATATCATCGTAGGACCAAGCAAACACATCTTTGAATTCAAACAAAAGTTGGATCAGTGCATCCCTAGTTCTTTCATCTGTGTGAATGCTTATCATGGTTTCTTGGACCTCTTCTGAACTACCCAAATTTACTGGCTCGGTTTCATTTAGATTTGGCTTAGGCTTATTCTCAAATTGTTCCAATTCTCGATTTATTTCCCTAAAAGCCTCTTCTTCATCGTATTCAGGTTCTTGATTCATTATTTCACAATTAGACAGCGTGTTTGGATCTGGGCATGAAGTCCGCAAGCATGTCATGTTATTTAAAGCCGCATTATTAGAACTGAAAGAAGAAAATAAGAAAAAGTAACAAAAATCAGAAAGAATAAAGAGAGAGATTCATGAACGATGAAATATTGATTTCATTTCATTGAATTTTGAAGATAACAGGGTTTACATTGGAATTTTAAAGATAATAAACTAAAAGAAACATCCGAGTTACACCCTGGGATAACTCGTGATGTAGAAAAGGTGGCAAGACTGGACTACCGGGATTCCCGCCTGACTGGGAACGGAGTAGCCTTCCAGTTTTGCAACTTGGCATTGGGCCCCATATACTGCACCTCAGCGGTGCTCGAGCCTTCTCCCGGCTGGACCATGTGGGTTTCATACAACATCTGCCTCATGGCTCCACATATCTCTTCAATTTCCTCGGCCGTGAAGGCCTCATCTTCCTCTTCTATGTACTTGGGCTTGACGAATGTTTTGAAAAGATGCGGGATTGGCTGAGGCAAAACCAAACCATTGTTCTTTCTCTCATTTGCCCATGTTTCATCAGCTGGCGTGGCTTGAAAACCCACACCAAAGAACTTCTCGCTAGCAGCCAGAGTGATAGGTTCTGTGATACCTTGTAATGATGTCCCGAGCCCCTTCCCGGGCTTATAACCATGCCTGATCATTTCCTTGGCAACCATAATTGACGCATTTGAGAGAAAGGGTTGAGGACACGGGCTTCCTTCTTCACATTGGTCTGCGACCACAACCTCGAAAGCTTGATAGACTATATGTTCGCTACCTTCCCTAGCTTCAAGACATGGGACTGACGGGTCCCTATAAATTGATTGCTCGTCCTCTCCGTGGACCACGATCTCCTGATCTTCATATTCAAATTTCACCATCTGGTGGAGAGTGGAAGGTACGGCCCCTGCCGCGTGAATCCAAGGCCTTCCCAAGAGGAAATTATAAGAAGTGTCCATGTCTAGGACCTGAAATGTCACCTCGAAATCCACAGGACCGATAGTCAGAATCAAATCGATCTCGCCTATGGTGTCTCTCTTGATGCCATCAAAGGCACGCACACAGACATTGTTAGGCCTGATTCTCTCAGTCCCAATCTCCATTCTTTGCAAAGTTGAGAGAGGGCAGATATCAACTCCGGATCCGCCATCCAGCATGACTCTTTTCACATAGTACCCCTCACATTTAACTGTCAAATGAAGGGCTTTGTTGTGGGCAGCCCCTTCCGGGGGCAGATCATTCTTGCTAAATGAGATCTGGTTGACTGCGAAGAATCTTTCTGCCATCCTTTCCAGTTGTTCAACAGTGGTTTCAATCGGAACATAAGCTTCATTGAGGGTCTTTATCAACACTTTCTGATGCTCGGTTGAGCTCACCAGTAGAGACAAGAGTGAGACCTGTGAAGGAGACTTCCGGAGTTGGTCTATTACCTCGTAGTCCGCAGTTTTCATTTTACGGAAGAATTCTTCAGCCTCCTCAGCACTGACGGGCTTCTTGAGTGGGAAACGCTTCTTTTTGGCTTTGTTCAAATCCTCCAAGTTAAGGTATTTCTCAGCTGGGTTAGTTTCATTTGCTTCCCCTAGGACCTCTTTTCCCTTGTATGTCACTACCGCTTTGTTGTAATTCCATGGGACGACAGTGGGGTCTGTCATGGGCTTCTGTGGTGCGCGGCCAATAACCACGGGCTCATTCAGCCTTGGTGAAATTACTGGCCCCCGTACCACATAGGTCCCTTTAGGCACGTACATCTTAGGTCCCTTGTTCAGCTCGAACCTTTTTGGAGGGCTCAATGTCATTTGTTCTTTCCTGTGACCCCGGGGAACATAAAGAATGGCATCTTTTGGGGGTACTGCCCCAGTTTTGGTTTCCACTGTCTTTTCTGCACTTTGAGGGGTGGGTTTACTCTTCTTCTCCCCTTTGTCTTGCTTTGCAGCAGCCTTTGGTTTCTTTTCGACATCAGCGATGGCAATGATGGCTTTCAAAGCGGGATCAAACTCCTTATCTTCGCAAATCATCCCAATAACTGGCCCATTGTTGTGAGCCGGTAATGGGTTGTTGGTCATATTAGGAATTTCTTCATCCTTCAGCACTATCCGTTTTTGCTCTATGAGATTTTCAACCGCCCTTTTTAGAGTCCAACAGTCTTCAGTGTCATGTCCTTCCACCCCAGAATGATAAGCACATCGGGTGCCGGGTCGGTAGGAAGGTGACTCTGGGTTTTGTCTGTTCGGGGGTACGGGTTGTAGCAAACCCATTTGGACCAGTTTAGGGAAAAGGCTAGAGTATGATTCACCAATAGGCGTGAAGTTTGTTCTTCTGGGTGGCTCCCGAGCATGGGCATTATAGGGGAAATTATTTTGTGGAGGTCGGGGATTATACTGAGCTTGGTGAGGAGGGTTATTTCTAGGAAGTGGAGCTCTGTTTTGGTTAAACTGTTGTTGTGGCCGAGCGTATGGCTGGGCGTTCATCACTGCGTAAGGATGGGGGGCCATAGCCTAAGCCACATCCTGGTGGGGATAATAATGCTGTGGGGTGCTTGGAGAGAAGTAACTTCTGGGTGGACGGGGGTTTCTCGGACCTAAAGCCTCCATTGCCACTTCTTCCTTTTTCTTTCTGTTCGCTACACCTCTGGACCCGCTTTGAATTGCTTGGGACGTAGCTCTTATGGCAGATTGGCTCAATATGCGCCCTGTTTTCAGACCATTCTCGACCATCTCACCAATCTTGATGGCCTCAGCAAATGGTTTCCCCATTGCAGACATCATATTCTGAAAGTAGTCAGCCTCTTGGGCTTGTACAAAAACACTCACCATTTCTGTCTCATCCATCGGGGGCTTGACCCTGGCCACTTGTTCGCGCCATTTAACAGCATATTCTCGGAAACTTTCCGATGACTTTTTTTGAGATTCGACAGGGAATTCCTGTCGGGAGCTATGTTTATGTCATACTGAAACTGCCTGACAAAATCTCAAGCCAGATCATCCCAAATGTGCCAACGAGATATGTCCTGATCCATGTACCACTCGGATGCAATGCCTACTAGACTCTCTCCAAAATAAGCCATGAGAAGCTCCTCTTTTCCACCTGCCCCTCTCAGTTGATTGCAGTACCTCTTGAGGTGAGCTATGGGGTCCCCATTCCCATCGTACTTCTCGAACTTGGGAGTTTTAAAACCCAGGGGTAGGTGAACATGTGGGAACATACACAAATCAGCGTAGGATACGCTTTTCTGACCACTTAAGCCTTGTATATTCTTGAGTCTCTGTTCCATGCTCCTCATCTTCCGAGTGATTTCTTCCTGCTCAGGGTTCTTTGTAGTTTTCTCCTGCCCCGCGTTAAATTCATACCGGGGTTGTTGAGGGTAGGAATTGGTAGTGAAATAGGCCGTTTCTGGTGGGAAGGATGGTACTTGAAAAGTGAAAGATGATGGATCAAAGCTTGGCCTGGGCAAAGTGGGTTGTGCCGTGGCCGAGGAGGGTGGCGCAGTGAATATGTTGGAGGCCACACCCAAAGTTAACACCTGGGGGCGAACCTCAGAAGGTGTTCCGGTAAAGTGGGCTGAGATGGTAGGATATCCAAGCCGGAGTGTTTGGGTAATTTATTGGGACGTTAGAAGTTCCACTTTCCCTGGGAAGTAGCTCAGGGAAACCAGGTATCGTACTCGGTGACTCTCTACCATTGGACCAGGCGTCCCATATTTCCAGCATGCGGAGACGCAGAACCCTGTTTTCCTTAGCAGCTGCTGACTCTGAAGTTGGGATGGCCGAGATCGGGCTATCCTCTGGAATAGGAACTGCTGGCAGATGACTCTCTGACGACATTTCAACACTTCCTTTTGATCTTGTAAAGTAAGGATGTGAAGCCAGATTACCACAAAACCAACCACCTTAATATAGAACCTACTCAATAGCAAACACAACAAACCGGTTAGTTTGAGACAATTAACACAAAGGGAATCGCACATTGGGTGTGATGCACCTATACAGTTAAATGTGTTTCTATATGTTTTGCTACGGTTGCGTGTTTCATCCCGGCTTTTGCTTATCTCCCCAATCCTCTCCTTTCTTTTAGCGTTTTTCACCTTTTGCTCTGTTTTGCATTTTTTCAATGTTCTTCCCTCTTATTCCTGTTTTTCTCTTTTGTTTTCTCTCTTTTTCTTGTTTTCTTTTTTTTTTTAATTTTCTCTCTCTTTTCTTGTTTTCTCTCTTTTCCTTCTCCCTTTCTTTTATTTGAATTATTTAAAAACATGACCGGATCCGATTAGGATTGCTTACGTATCACGACGCCGCGCGAATCAGATCATCGCTTAGTTCAAGGAATAAATGCAAAAAATAAAGAAACAATTTTGGGTTTTTTTTTTTCAAATTTTCATTAATAAAAACTTCTACTTTGCTTTGTTGCAAAAGACTCCATAATACTTTTCTAGGAATTTAAAACTAAAAACAGACTCGAAACAGACTTTAGAAATGAAAATACAGACTCGAAAAAGAGAAAACAATCAAGAATACACCAGTGCCTCCAAATCTGCCCTAGGAACACCAGCTGGTCTTGTTGCGGGCCTATGCGCCATGTCATCCTGGAGGCGATCGGGATCATCCATTATCTGGCGGACAAAGATCATTACTATGGCGAAGAACATGGACCTGGTCATGTCCTCGCACTCGTTGCATTTCATCACAATGTAGTCGGCGATTCTTGTAACCCTTTCCCTGATGATGCCCTTTTCTTGCAACAATCGCCCAATCTGCTGAGATCTAGCCTCCAAGACCCGGGTGGCCGTATGATTCTGTTCTTGCAAATGCTGTAGATCTCCTTCTAGCTGTGCCATCAAAGCGTAGCAATGTTCTCTCTCGGTTTTGAAGCTCTTGGCTTGTTTAGTCATTTCACCTTCAAGGCTGTTAAGCTCCTTTTTCCAGCCTGTGACCCCTCTTTCATATCTTTCTTTCAACTGTCGAACGAAAGTTGCCCGTTCTTCTGCATTTTTGGCCAACTTTGTTCGTACTTTTGCTAGCTCAGACTCAGTCTTTTGCAAATCATCCTCACAGTCACGTACTTTTTGTGTAAGGTTGTAGATGAGGCTTTCATCTTTTCTGCTTCTGCCCGGGTTCTCGGCTGCTATTCTCAGTTGTCGGACTTGGGCTCTGAGAGCTTCATTTTCTTGGGCCAGCCTTTTTCTTTCACCCTCGGCCTCTCGTGCCTGTAGATCATTATTGAAGGTGACATTTCTCAACTCTTCTTGCAAAGCGTGAATGGTGGCTTGATATTTCTTTTCCTTCTCTCCCAGGCCAACCTTTCCCGGATTTTATCATCAAAAGCTTGAACATGGGGTCTTTTGGAGGGCCTTTCAGGCTCGGGCTTGGGCTCTGGCTCACTATTCACACAAAACCTTCTTTCAAACCACGCAACATAGTTTGGATCAACTTTCCCCCTGTCCAGATCTGGTACCTTGGTGTCACTTTTTAGATATCGACAACCATTCCAATCCCGTTGAACTAAAGCCTCAGGTAGTGTTGCTTCTGGGTGTAGCTCAATGACTTGGGTACTCAGATCTGCATCTTCGGGTATCACTTGATATCTTCCCAGTTGTCTCAGAACTCTTTGTGGTGCATATGGTTGGATACTCCTCAGACCTATCATCATCAAGTAGCCTTTCGACAATGTCATGTATATGACTTCCATTACCGGAAGCCATCCTATGGTCCATTCAATTTGACTTGCTTTCAGATTTCTTAAATGGGAGACCCAAGCCTCAAACCCTTCTGGCGATTTGTAGTCTTCCACCCTTTCCTCATAATTCTTAATGAAATTGTTCCCGTCCGAAGCATAACTCATGAACTTGGGGTGACGACGAAGGTGTTCGATCAACCACATTTGAAGAAGAATATTGCAACCCTCGAAGAATTGAGCCCCGGATTTGCACAAGGTTAATGCTCGGTAGATGTCTGCCAGCACTAACGGTACAAGTGTGTGATCTTTTTTGGTAATGAGGATCTGTGCAATTCTGGCCATACAAGTGTCTATTGTCCCCTCCGCATTTGGAAAGACCATGATCCCTAAAAATGCCACGATGAAGGCAAACCGACGATGAATTTGCCATATGCTCTTGTCTTGCTTGTTATTAAACCCCTTTTCATGTGTTTCAAACCCGGCTGAGTGTCCGAACCTGAAGTACAAGAAGTAGAAAGAATAACATCCTTTGCTCACATGGGCCTTCTTCATTTGTTTACTAATATTTAGAAGGTCGAAGAACTTGTGCACAGAGGGAGCCCTTGGGAATATGAGTTGCTGCTTTCTCAAATCTTGGCCAAAATCAATATACCCGGTCATTTCTTCCAGAGTGGGGGTGAGCTCAAAATCCGAGAAACGGAACACATTGTGGACGGGGTCCCAAAATGTTACCAAGGCTTTGATCAAATCTTCCCCGGGTTCCACGTTCATGATGTCTATAATGGAACCTAATTGCTCTTTTACCCAATTCTTGCTGTCTTTATCCAAATCATTCCGCCACATGCGCAGCTGCAGCTGAGCCTGCTCTATGACCAACTGTGACGGGTTCTGGACAACATTCATCTGTGACGGGTTCAGGATAGTATTCATTTGTACCTATGGAGGGTCGGGGTTAGGGTTGAACCTGGTGGACTCTTTTGCAAAACAAGTTTATTCAATAAAGAAAATCAACGGACAAAAGCCCCTTTTATGCTACTTTAGCAAAAATGTTCGTTTTTGTAAACGTGGCCCCTTCACAATTCCGAACAAATTTTGAGGCCGGGGGAAAGTATTTTATGAAGACACCTTTCAGACAGACTTGCCCGTTCTTCCCGAAAATAGCCCTTCGACAATTAAAGCAATATCTAAGGCTATTCCGGTAAGAACGACTTAAAAATACAACCGAAGCTGGGTCGGCTTATTTTTGACCAAGGCCCTAAACTATATTTTACTTGATTATCAATTTTGTTTTTTAAAAAAAATGAGGCCGAACCTTATGTGGGTTGCCTACGTATCCCACATCCGGTGAGAATCAGACCTGCGTAGTTTGGGAAGTTTTGACACAATAAAAAAAACATGATATTTGACTCGCTCTTTTGAAATTCATTTTCCTTTTCTTTTCAAAAAATTAGGCAGAGTTTCGAGATATTTTTAAATACCGGGATTTTTAGAGCCGGGTAATTCTCTATCCTACCTCACTCTTGGTTTTTCTTTTCATTTTCTTTTCCTAGCCGGTCAACATGCAACCCGAAACAGATAAATATTCACATAGCACGTAGGATGCATCAGGATGGTCTTTATTTTGGGTACACCTGTCCTAGACGGACCCAACCCCTGTGTTGAGTCCCCAAGGTCAAATGCACGTGATGCAAATAATTGTTCCTACTAGGGATCCGGCATGAGGTTGCGTTATTCTAGGTTTAAAACCTGGGTTTGTGTTCTAGACCTAGCTCACCCGAGTGGACAAACTCGAGTCGAGGAGGGGGCAATGTACCGGGAGCACGAAAGTCTGCCCGGCCTTGTTGCTTGCCCAGCCCCGTTCTATTTGGTATAACTCTAACAGAAAAGTGGGCCACGGGAACGTGAGCACCGTTTTTTAGAAGACTCAGAAGGGAGGCGTATGAAGGCATTTAAATACAGTTCAAGTAATTTCAAAGCGGTAAATGACAAATAGCACATTAAGTCCATAAAATACAGTAATATCAACAATAAAGCCAAATAAAATCACATTAACAAGCTCGAATTCTTGAACCCCGAACCGGAAGTTCTGGGTTCCCATCCCCAGCAGAGTCGCCAGAGCTGTCACACCTCCTTTTTACACCCGAGGGTATATAGGAGTTTTTCCAATTAAAGTGACATTATTCGAAATGGGATTAATTAATTTATCAGAGTCGCCACTTGGAATAAATTATTTGGTGTCCCAAGTCACCGGTTTATTTTAAAATCCCAAATCGAGGAAATTTCGATTATTATTTAAAGGTCTACGAACCAGAAATTCTAGATAAGGAATTTTGTTAACCCGGGAGAAGGTGTTAGGCATTCCCGGGTTCCGTGGTTCTAGCACGGTCGCTTAGTGATTATCACTTGGCTTAAATTGTTTAACTACTCATTTTTAGGACCTATGTGCATTTATCTTTTAACCGCTTTTAATCACTTGATTTATTCGTATTTAAAGAATTGAGTTACGCGTACGTATACTCTTTTCCTTTGGTGCGTCAAAAATCATGTCACGCGAACGTGTCCGCAATTAATAGCGCTTTGTTTATTTATTAAGAAAGTTTGGTTGAAGTTGCGCGAACGCATCCCTCGATTTATTTTTAAAACGAAATTCGTAATTATGTTACGCGAACGTATACATAATCATCACAATAGTCTAAGTCGAGCCTAAAGCAAACTACGAGTGTTTAAAAAGGATATTTTACTATACTAAGTTAGCACTCAATACGAGGGCCATAAGTTATGGGTTTTGGCATGGCACGCCTCAATTTTATTTGAACTAAGGGAGTTGCGTTTTTTATTTCATTAAGACTAAGGATACTAATTGAAGTCCAAACTAAGAAATCTTTTAACTTGAAAAAGGGGAAGGCTGGGCTTAGAATTATTTCTCTTGGAGGGGTTGGGCCAACGATGGCCCATTGGTCATTTAGCTAAGGGGGATCGGCAGCCTTAAACTTATTTTTAGGCTGGAATCCATCCTCAAGAGGAAAGGACTCAGAAATGTTTTTGTTGAGTCCAAATAGAACAGCCCATATTGGGCTTATATGTAGGCGGGCCTATTTTTGCAACTAGGCCTATCCACCTCTAAAATTAACAGCACTTGCATATTTACAACAACCAAATCTCAGTTTGCTTCTAAGTAAAACAAGTATTCAAAAATCAAACACAATCCTAATTTTAAAAATTGACCACATGAATTGCAATAACAGCACATATTTACTCTATGACTTATAATAAAAAAGGACCTCCACAACTGGATCCAAATTTCGGGCTTAGGGTCCAGGCTTAACAGCCTAAATCCAGATTCATTTGACTTTTATCTGGGCCTCATATTCAGCCCACGTTAAACAAAGAAAAGCCCTGTCGTCTTTACAGAGTGGGCTAATAATCTGGCCTATTGCATTACTATTATTTTAAAATATAACCACAATATAATCAATCTCCTAACGTAGCTGTTTTTGAATCCCAGTATATGAATTTAAAAACCTAGTTAATTACAAACTTCAAACGAAATAAGAAGGTTTTCAGAATCAACACATTACATTGTAATTTACTAAATACATACTAACTACATAAAAAAGAAGGAGCTAATCTATTACAAATTTCTGTATAATCTGCAACCTAAAGAATCCCTGCCTCTTTTGGACAAGACTTGTCCATCAAAGTCTGGTCTCTTCTTGTGTTAAAACAGCAGGATCTCGACTTTCAGCTTTTGAGCCTGCTGATTTGGTCAACTAGTAAATATCATTAAGGAAACAAAGTATTATTCCTTTAAAAGAGAGAAAAGAAGACAGTAGAGCTTTGATAAAATAGCATGCAAGACTAGTTCTAAAACATAAAGCACTTGGTTAACGGAGATAAGCCAGACAGTGAGAGTCATATTAATTCCTTTCTCTATTCAACCATAATTCAAACTCATTCAATCAAATATCACATAAAACCCTTTCAAGGTACATGCCTTACAAGCTTATCAAACAGCATATCATTTCAGAGAAGAGACAACAGTACATAAAGAAGAAATGAAGCCAGTACCTTGAACAAACAGAGCGAAAACCAACAACTAAATAGGTGAAGAAACTGGCTGAAACTCTAAAAGAAAATGGAGCAGCAACAGGACAGAAACAACTCAATCAAAACCCCAGAATTCAGACCCAAGACCAGCAACTTGAAACCAGAAATACCCAGCTAAATAACCCAAGAAAACTTCTGTTTCAAACCATTTCTACCTTGTAAAGGAAAAGGAACTTTTCTAGAAATTTTTTCTAAGGTTTTCTAAAATCGGGAAAGGAAACTTTTGCAGAGAATGATGCTACTGAATGCTAATGATTGTGTATGTGATTGTGTGAGGGAATGTTTTCTTTTATAGAGTGCACAAAAAGCATCCCAAAAAGGAATATTCTGACCTAGTACAGCATATTTTTACAGCTGTATTGTCCTTTTTCCTTATCCAAAATCAGCATTTGGCTAAGGATAAGGATAGCTATCCTAAGTTCTAGAATTTCCTAATTTTACCTAATGTGAAACTCCAATTTTACCCTTTGAATTACCCCTTATTTCAGCTTTACCTAAACTCTTTTAGTTCAATTAAGTCCCTAAAGTTTCTATTGTTTTCAAATCATGTCAAATAGAATAAGTTAAAAGATGCAAAATACTAACAGAATGAGAGTAAGAGAGCTGATGCAAATTTAAATTAAAATCAAACTGATTGTTGATAAAAGGATTGTTCTATCTATCTAACTACGAGACTAAACTTTAAACAGCTAAACTGAATTATGACATCTCTATTTTACTCAAGGCAAACCAAGGTAGTGAAGTCAATAATGCTAAAGATTAATCAGCTAACCGACGTTTCTAAGGTTTAAATTAATTAAGTCCAGAAGTAAACTCAGTCAACAATTTCAAATTCTGAAAACAAACATTGGGTAATCACAACATTTTAGGAACTAATTAAGAAGTCTGAAATCCTAAATTAACCAATTAATTGACAGTCAACTACAGATTAAAACTAATTGACAAAAGAAAACCAAAGAAGAAAAGAACAGACGACCATGTAAAGAAATTAAAACAAATAAAGAAAAACATAATTGCTGGGTACATGAAAGGGAAAACAAAGATGAGGCAGACATTAAGAACAAAGAAGAGAGAAAAAGAAAAAAAAAAGACCTGAGGCGGCCAGTTGATGAAACTTCTTGCAGGACACACCCATGAACTTATACAACTATTAATTGGCTGTTCTTAACAAGAACAACCAACTAATGGTCGTCTGGGTTCATAAACTTCATGCACTGACCGAGAAAGAACAAAGAGGAACTAGGGTTTTTTTTCTCAGAATCTTAGATTCAAAATTTGAGGAAATTGAGGCTAATTCAAAGGGGATTAACGGTGGTTTAGGGATTAGGGGGGTGCAAGGATCATAGGGTGTGAATTTGGAGTGATTTGGGTAAACTAGGGTTTTGGAATTCCGATTTTTAGATCTAAAATTGGTGGAATTGGGTGGGGATTTTGGGGAAACTGATGGTGGGAGAGTGTTTGGATGGGGCTCAGGTTTGTCTGGTATTAATTTGGTAGGGTTTGGACCATCGATGCTGCCGTGGGCTATTTTCGGCGGGTGGTCCGCGGCGGAGCCGGCGAGGGATGAGAGAGAGGGTGAGAGAGATGAAGTGAGGGGTCTTTTTGGGGGGTAGGGGGTGTTCGTTCAGACATATATATGTTAACAAACCCTTAGTTCCGAGCCGTTGGATGATCGAATTCCAACGGCTGTGATTAGATTGTTACGAAACGGGGTCGTTTGGTTTGAGAGTGGGTTGGACCGGGTGGGTTTTTTGGTTTTGGGCTTGGGTTGTGGGTTATTTTGGACGAGTTTTGGGGCGATTTTGGGCTGGTTTGGTTATTTTAAAATCAGTCCAATTCCAAAAATCCAATCTTTGAAATACCCTCTTTTATTCCCTTTCTTTTCTCTTTTCTCCTTTTTTTTTAATTTTTTTTAATTGGAAATCCTAAATTAAATTAAAAACCTAAATTAATCTGAAAATGTGAAGTTAAATTAATTACCTAATTACAAAAATTATAAAAATTACTTAATTCTGAATTAAAAGATAAAAATCAATAAACTAAAAATTAGAAGACCAAAAATGTAAAAATGAGCTATTTTTTTGTGATTTTCAAATTTCTATAAAATAAATAATTGTTGATTATTCCTAAAAAAAGTACAAATAAATCCTAAATGCAATGCATGGTGTTTTTGGTATTTTTCGTGATTTAAATAAACCTTAAACATGCACGCAAATGCAAACAATTAAATAAAATTCTGCAAAAATTCCTAAAATGGCAAGTAATTAACAAAAAATCTATTTTCTTGGGATTTTATAGGAGTATTTCATATATGGCAAAAATCACATGCTCACAAGCAAGGTTCAGGTTTGATTTGATAGAATGATTCTCAAATTGGAAGCTTTAAGATGTAAGAGTTGACCACGGTTTGATTTTTGATTAAACGACCTCGGAATCGAAATTTAATGATTTCAATAGTCTCTTACGATAATTTTGGACTTGAGCTTATGTTCGGGTTAGAAATTGGTGTTCCTAGAAGGTTTTAGCTCTATTTGTCGAAAGTTGGCAACTTAAAAAATTGGAAAGTTTATAGGTTTGGCCGGTAGTTGACTTCAACATTATCGGACTCCTGTTATAATTTTGAAATATTGGATAGGTTATTTGGTTGATTGGAACTTGTGTAAAAAATTTAGTTGTGATCCAGAATATCTAAGTATGCTTCGGACATTTTCGACAAAGGTAAATTGTTTAAAACTTAAGAGAATGATTTGATCTTATATTCTTGGTTTTGATGTTATTTGTGGTGCTTTTGAGCCTTTGGATAGTGTATTTTTATTTATTGGTATGATTGAATGGGGTTCCGAGGGGCTCGGGTGTGTTTTCAGTCATTGGTCAAGAGACTAATTGAGTTAAGAATTTCGAGTTTGACCACGGTCAACATTGGGTCAAGACGACCTCTTTTCGGTTTTGAGTGCGCGAGCATGTTTATAGCATATTTTATGATTGAAATGCATATATGGTTTGTGTCCGGGAGGTTCCGGATGAGTTTCGGGTGCTAAAGTTAAGATTTTGAAATTTCTGATTTTTCTAGTACAATAATTTCGAGAATACCAATTATGTCCATGAGCTCATCCATAAATTTCAGACTCCCTTCAAAACTTCAAAACATCATATCTCTCTCATTTTAAGGTCAGATAAGGTGATTCAAAAGGCTATATTGGGTAGAATTTTACAATGATTATGTTGGGCTTATCAAAGACGAGTTTCAGGATTATCTACATCTAATTCGGGCTGGGACAACTGATGTATTTTTTATTTTATTTTATATTGGGATTTAGTCACTTTTTTCATAAAATTTTGGAGCTCGGGAGACGATTTTTGAGGTTTTTTTTATCTACTTCATTGAGTTAAGTAAATCTAACTTGAACTTATGATTATAAAATGAATCTATCATTGACTTTGACTCTAAATCAAGGAACTTTAAAGAAGAAAAACTAGGTTTTGGCTTATAAGATAAGAAATTGTATTTTGAGTTTTTGAACATCGATTTGATTTCGAATTTGAAAAGTAATCAAATATTTGGACTCGACAGCTTATGTGTAATCAAGATTTGGTATTGGTTTCAGATTTTGGGCATGTGGGCCTGGGTTGACTTTTGTTGACTTTTTGGGAATTCATCAAAGATCGAAACTTTATAGATTGGGATTGCTTCCTATAGCATTGTTTGACTTACTTGGATAATATTTGTCTTGGATTTGTATGATTGGAGGGCTAGAGAGGGGTTTTGATGCGATTTGAGGGTGAAGACTAGCCGGATAAGGTAAGTGTCTTACCTAGCTTTGATTTGTGAAATTTTTCCTAATAAATGATATTGTTTGCTACATGCGGGGTTGATGTATATGCGAGATGACGAGCGTCTATGCATGTGCTGTGAGTATTCATGCTCGGGGGGTAGATTCTAGGTTACTTGATGCCCTAATGAATTGTGTGTTCTTCTTGACTTATGTTCTTGATATTATTATTCAAATGGTGTTTTCGTGCTTCTTGACATTTTGATTATTGCACGAATGGTGTTTTCGTACTTGGTGAGAAAGAGTGATATGATATTGGCACGAAGAGTGTTTTCGTGCAAGTGGGGATGAGAGTTCATGGTACGAAGGATATTTTTGTGCATGTGGGGATGAGAGACATGGATTATATGGTGTTATCCTTCCCAACACATATACATTTATGCCTTTTACCTAGGTTGCTATTGTTGCACCTATGCTTTCTATTTGGTTTGTTGTTGTTACATCTATGCCTTCTATCTTGCTTGTTACTATTATCTTCATGTCTTCTATCTTGTTTTTATTGTTATTCACGCGCCCTCTACCGTGTTCGTTATTATCATCTACATGCCTCTACCTTGTTTGTTACTATAATTTACATGCCTTCTATTGTTTGTTGTTGTTACATCTATGTTTCTACCTTGGTTGTTGTTCTTATATCTATGCCTTCTACCTTATTGTTTATGTTAACTATATGTCTTTTACCTGGTTTGGTATTGTTATACATATAATTGGTGGGGATGAGATAAATGCCCGAAGGGTGTTACTGTGTCATTTGATTTGACACGCATACATATGCTTGGTGAGGATGAGAGAAATGCACAAAGGGTGTTGTCGTGCCATTTGATTTGATATCTTGCACATATTTTTTTTATTATAGGGATTTGTGGATATGGATTATGTTTCCGTACAGACATTGTTTCTTCCTCAAAGACTTGCTTTATTGATAAAGGTTTGGTTGTTATATTTGTGAAACATGCTCGTTATTTCTATTATTTGACCCTTTCACTATTACTTGTCTTTTTCCTTGTTATTTCTCTTGCTTATGAACTGCACAGACTATGTTAGTGAGTATCTTTTGATTTAAAGACCTCGCCACTACTTCACCGAGATTAATCAAAATACTTACAAAATACATGGGGTCGGTTGTACTCATACTAAACTTCTGTACCTTGTGTGCATATTTTGGAGCAATGCGACTGTAGAGTCCGAGGATGAGCATTGAAGACTTTAGCTTTCCAGCCGTTAGCTGCCATCTTGTTCATGACAACTTAGAATTGTAATTCTATTATGTATTTTTAAACAAATATATTTCTTCTTGCCAACATTGTAAAATTTTAAATCTTAGTTGCTCATGACCTGTGCTACCGGATCTTGGGGTAGATGTACTTATACTTGTACTCTTACTTATGTATTTATTGATGATCTTCGATTTGGAATACGATTTGTGTTAGTTGGCTTACCTAGCGAGTTTGGATTATGTGCTATCACGACTTGGTGGAATTTTGGGTCGTGACAAATTAAAATTTAATTCTTTACGTTTTTTAAACGTATAAAATATTCTAATGTCCGATAGAGGTCTTTGCACGTATTGCAAAGTCATCCCGAGTGAGAACCTCTCGACCCTTCATAGGCTCCTGGTCATGGATCTAGAGATCATGAGGAAGAGGGCGATGTTGTCACGCCCCAAACTCGGGGAGCGCAATCGGTGCTCAACCGAGATTACCCGGCGGAGAAATCCTGTACAAGACCTTCTACCCAAACTCACTCATGATTAAAGAGAATACATTTTTCATTAGTTAAACAATAGAGAGATCATATAAACAATACCAATTCATTACCATTGATTGCTTTATTTAATAAGTCTCAAAATACACGTGTTTTCGTGGTTTGAAGTGGAACAAGTGAACAAAACACAACACAACTTGTTTGACTTTCTCAGCACCCATATACAACCCACACTATGTCTACAGAGCCTCTACATGACACAAAAGAGTATTATGATAGTGCCGACAACAAGGCTCCGGCTATACCTCGAAACACAATATACAAGGAACAAAATGGTACATGACCCCGAAATGAAGTGGGGCTCACACCGTCTGCTGGGAAGAGGGTGTACCGCTATCACTGATCAATGCCACCTGCTATGGAATATATCCATTACAGATGCAGCGCCCCCGACAAAAGGGACGTTAGTACTTATGGAATAGTACTAGTATGTATAACTAAACACGCTCTCAATAGAATGAGTAATAATGCAAGAAGAAACAATCATAATATCAATTAAAAACCTCAAGCGTTATCAATTATCAAGTTAGGAGCAAGATAAGTCTTTCAATGTAAACTTCGTATTTCAGAGTGAGAGATCTTAGCAACGATATGTCACCATTCACAATACCACCATACTTTTGATACGGAGTCCGATCACGACCCGATCGGCTAGGCCGTCTAATTCGAGATATCAACCACAATCACAATCACAATTCCGATTTAAATTACAATTTCCAGCACAATCACCACCATGTGTGCGGCATGGCGTCCGATCACGACCCGATCGGCTAGGCCGTCTCATCCGAGACATCAGCCAGAATCACAATTCAAGTACAAGTTTCAACACAATCACCACCATGGTGCGGCATGGCGTCCGATCACGACCCGATTGGCTAGGTCGTCTCATTCGAGACATCATCTTTTTCTATCAATCATCCCATTGCATACTTCTTTTACATCTCTTCATTTTTATTGGCACTAGTGGTCACAATTGTATTATTTCTCTTGGCATGTTGGCCGTGTTTCATATTTCGCATTTCATATTTCATGCACACCTTTTCACTTTCAACCATCATCATAGACTTTCCGACAATAAGGCATTTCTATTCAAGACATTTAAGCACACATATGAGCAAAATAAGAGTTCTAGGAGCATTAATATTTCTTACACAATTGTCATTAGCTTTCATTTGAAACACAGCTTGAAGTCAAGGCATTTAGATATGCAACCCATACTTTGATCACATTCTCAAATAGTAGTACAACATAACAGGAGCATTTGAATTACATATTGAACACGGATGTCTTTTGACACAAGCTTATTTGGACTAATCGATTCACAATGAACAACTCGGGACTTACATGGATCTTGTGGGGTTCAATTCTAAGAGAAGAGTTTAGCCAACATTCCTCACTTTAGCTTCCTTCAATTCTATGTGCATTAAGGTTTCAAGGTCCTTTAATGGAGGATTCCATCATCCCACAACCCATTCTTTACCATTTTTAGCTCAACAATCTTGATAACACATGTATGCAAAATAAACATCCCATACCCAAGAATTATCTTACTAATTACGCATTTCTAGTTAAACTTTGAAATTAAGGGTTAGGGTGTAGAATCTTACCTTTTGGTTGAAAACCTAGTGAGTTTTCCTTGTTAATCTTCCAAGATTTGAGCAAGAATTGAAGAACAAATTGTTGAAGACTCTCTCCCACTCTAGGGCACTCTCTCACCCCCAAAATATCACATTTTTGCAAGAAAAATTGTCCACAACGTCTATATAACAAAATAGGGTCGGGTTATAAAAACCAAAAAATAAAGCTCCGGAACAGGATCTGTTCGCGGTCCGCGAAATGGGCTACGAAATGGCCCTCCGAAACTGGGCATCTCTGTCTAGTGTGTGGTCGTTTTGCTGCTCGCAGACATGTTTTGCGGTCGCATAATGCACCGCAGACCTGATCTGCGCTCACAAAATGCACCGCATAACTTCCCTCCGGGATATCCACAAAATGCACCGCATAACTTCTTGAGAGATATCCATCCACCTTGTTAGGAGATTGCTGGAGCAATATAGGGAGAGAAAGAAGGACTTGCATATGGTGTTCATCTACTTAGAAAAGTCGTACGATAAAGTTTAGAGGCAGGTTTTGTGGAGATGTTTGGAGGCTAGAGGTATACCTGTTGCCTACGTTAGGTTAATTAAGGACATGTATAATGGAGCAAAGACCCGAGTGAGGACGGTGGGTGGGGACTCAGACCATTTTCCGATTATGATGTGTTGCATCATAGGTAGGCACTCAGCCTTTTCTTGTTTGCTCTGGCGGTGGACGTACTGAGCGCCACATCCAAGGGGAGGTGTCATGGTGCATGCTATTTGCAGATGATATTGTATTGATTGACGAGACGCGAGATAGTGTAAACGTGCAATTAGAGGTATGGAGGCAGACCCTGGAGTCTAAAGGTTTCAAGTTGAAAAGTACCAAGACAGAATACTTAGAGTGTAAGTTCACTGATGAGACTCAATGAGAGGAAGGGGAGGTGAGGCTGGACTCGCAGGTCATCCCTAGGCGAGGAAGTTTTAAGTTCCTTGAGTCTATTATACAAGGGGATAGGGATATTGATGAAGATGTCACATATCGTATTGGGGCGGGATGGATGAAATGGAGACTCTCTTCCGGTGTTTTATGTGATAAAAAGCTGCCACCGAAAGTTAAAGGTAAGTTCTACAGAGTGGTGGTCAAACCAACGATGTTGTATGGGGCTGAGTGTTGGCCAGTCAAGATCTCTCATGTCCAGAAGATGAAGGTAGCAGAGATGAGGATGTTGATATGGATGTGCGGGCATATCAGGTGAGATTGGATCAGAACTAAGGTTATTCGCGACAAGGTGGGTGTGGCCCTTATTGAGGACAAGATACGGGAAGCGCGACTTAGGTGATTTGGTCATGTGAGGAGGAGGAGCACAGATGCTTCAGTGAGGAGGTGTGAGACGTTGACATTGGAGGGCCTACATAGAGGTCGAGGTAGGCAAAAGAAGAGGTGAGGAGAGGTGATTAGGCAAGATATAGCGCAACTTCAGCTGACCAAGGACATGACCCTTGATAGGAAGGTATGTAGGTCGAGGATTAGGGTAGTAGAGTAGGTAGTCTAGGGTGTTCATAACAGTAGTATTGGTACGCAGTCTCGCTTTTGTTGGTAGTAGGTTTTTATGACTAACCGTCATTTTCTTTCGTTGTTGATCACCTTACTATCTTGTTGTCTTTATTATGCTTTTATATGGCTTTTTGGGTACTATCCTTCTTGTCTATATTTTCATTAATGTGGTGCTTATGCTTTCCTAAGCGGACGAGGGTCTATTGGAAACAACCTCTCTATCCTCACAAGGTAGGGGTAAGGTATGCGTACACACTACCCTCCCCAGACCATACGGTGTAGGATAATACTAGGTATGTTGTTGTTGTTATTAGGGAATTAATGTCAGAAATCTACTATGTCATATACATTGAATCTCCTATATTGAATCTCGCAATTCTTTTTGGTGTGGAGCAATGTATATATTAAATTATTTATTCGGATTTGTATTACTTAGATTTGTTTGTATAAAATACAATTCAACGAGTAACATAATAAGTTGGGATTTGTTAGAGTTTCTTTCCTGTTTCTTTCTTTTTTCTCTTTTGATATCTTTTTGTCATTCTTATTTTTCAATTTTTCCTTTTAATTGGTATTATAATTGTACTATATAGTTGAGCAAGATATTGTGTAAAATATATTTTTCACATGAAAAAACAATTGTAGGAGATAACAAAATATAGTTCTTTTACAAGAATTTTATGATGGAAGATAGATAGCTACACTAATAATGTAACGACCCGACCGGTCGTTTTGAGTTCTAGCGCGTCGTTCAGCAGTCTGAGGCCATAAACAGCTTCATTTCAGGTATTATGACTTGTACGCGTGGTCGGATAAGTTTCGGGAACTTCAGAGTTGATTTGGAAAGAGAATTCTCATTTCGGAAGCCTTAAGTTGAAAGAATTAACTAGGATTGGAATTTTGAGTAAACGACCTCGGAATCGGTATCCGAAGGTTCCAGCAGGTTCGTATGATGATTTCGGACTTGGGCGTATGCCCGGATCGGGTTTTGGATGACCCGGGAGTGTTTTGGTGCCTATTGTGGAAAGTAGCATTTTGAAAGAAATTTCATAAGTTTGGGTTGAAGTTCATTTCGGTGATATCAATGTCCGTTTGGGATTCCGAGTCTGGGAGCAGCTCCGTATGGTGATTCTGGAGTTGGGAGCACGATCGGAAGTGAATTCGGAGGTCCGTAGGTCATTTTGGAGCCATTTGGCTAAAGATAGAAATTTGAAGGTTTTTGAGAAGTTTGACCGTAAGTGGACTTTTTGATATCGGGGTCGGAATCCGATTCCGAAAGTTGGAGTAGGTCCGTAATGTCGAATATGACTTGTGTGCAAAATTTGAGGTCAATCGGACGTGATTTGATAGGTTTAAGCGTCGAAAGTAGAAGTTTGAAGTTCTAAAGTTCATAAAGCTTGGATTGGAGGTCGATTCATGATTCTAGCGTTGTTTGATGTGATTTGAGACCTCGAGCAAGTCCGTAATGTGTTTTGGGACTAGTTGGTATGATTGGTTGGGGTCCCGGGGGCCTCGGGTGGATTTCGGGTGGTTAACGGATCGAATTTGGGTAAAAAGCTGCTGCTGGTTGCTGGTATCTGGTTTCCTTCTTCGCGAACGCGGAGGGAGTCTCGCGAACGCGAAGAGGAAAGTGGGAGGCTGCTGGTTTTAGCCTTTGCGAACGCGAAGGGGGAGTCGCGAACACGAAGGGTGGGCTGAACTGCTACGCGAACGTGAGGAGGAGATCGCGAACGCGTAGAAGGAAAAAAAGCTGGGCCTGGGTCTTTGGCCTACGCGAACGCGAGGCCTTGTACGCTAACGCGAAGGGCTGGGTGACTGGCCTTCGCGAACGCGAGCGGAATGTCGCGAACGCGAAGAAGGGCGGACCTGGGTTGGGCAGAATGTTTAAAAATCGGGGTTGAGTTCATTTCACCCATTTCTCTCTTGGCTTGGGCGATTTTTGGAGCTTTTGGAAGAGGGGTTCTGTCAGTCATCATGAGTTTTGGAGCGTTGTGTGTCGATTCGAGTCTTCGGGAAGGGCGTGGAATGCCGGTTATGGATCTTCGGAGCGAGGTGAGTCTCCTTTATAACCTTGTAAGAGGGAATTGTCCCCATAGGTGAAATAATTGATTATGTGCTCCTATTTGTGGGGGCTACGTACGCACGAGGTGACGAGAGTCCGTACGTAGCTACTATTATGCTATTGTCCGGGTCGTTAGGACCCAAAAGCATGCTATACTTGGATTATTTACGAACCTATTGATGTCTTGAATTGCTTAAGTCACATAAACGAGTTTCTAAACAGATAAAACTTCATTTTTCTTAAAAGGTTAAAAGAGGATTTGTTTTCATTAGATAATTACTCCGTGTGGATTCTTGATTGACTGTCTGTGTGTTTATTTATGGAACGGGCCGAACGCCTCGGTAGATTAAATAGATGCATCTATGGTTCGCAGTTCGACCCTCGCAGTGCACAGTTTATTTTCTGTTGGAGCGGCCCGTACGCCTCGGCATGATTTGCGCATGCTTGTATTGCTGCCTTGAACTTATTGAAGTTGTTATTGCCTCTTTATGGCTTGAGAATATTTGGATAATGATGAAAAGGAAATTTTGGGAAACTTCCTATAAAAGAAATAATTGTTTACTTGTTTCCTCCTATTGGATTAAAAATCATGTTTATAAGAGTCCACGATTTAATAACTTATGACATCATTATTGGACCACTAGTAAGTGTCGAAGTCGACCATCTCGTCTCTACTTCTTCGAGATTAGACGGGAAACTCATTGAATACACGTTGTTTTCATACTCATACTACACTTCTGTGCATTTTTGTTGCACAGGTATATGTAACTCTAGTGGCCTACTGGGCGTAGCAGCACGGATGATTCGGGGACTAGGTGAGTTGCATTATTCGAGGCGGCCGGCAGCTAGTATAGTCCCTTCCAGTATATTGTATTTACTTTCTGTCCACTGTATTCCGGACGGATGTTGTATTATATCATTTCTTAGAAATTGCTCATGCACTTGTGACACCGGGTTCTGGGAATGGTTTTGAAATATTTTGTATTAATTGCTTGTTATTTAATTTGAATTGAAGCAGTTGTCTCTTTACTTATGAAATTAGAAGGAAAAATCTGGGTTTTCAAAATGGTCTAAATTAGAATCTAATTAAGTATTTTAGTTGGCTTGCCTGACAGCAGTGTCCGGCGCCATCACGACCCTCATGGATTTTGGGTCGTGACAAATATTTATCAAATTCATAAAATAAAGTGATCTTATATTTGAAAGTGGATGTTAAAATATTTCATTATGTGTTGGTGAAATTACAAGTAATTACATTTGAAAATAAGATGAAGAAAAATAAATAAATATTCTTCAGGTTGAGGAGCAGATATCTCGCGCTCTTTAAGGAGATCAAGCCCACTGCAGTAGCATCTTCACCGGTCCAGCAGTAATACTCTTGACATGTCCCCTCCAGGATACAACAACCCGACAACGTCGTATGACTCGAACAAACTCTGGATAAGTTGTTGAGTCCAAAGCTCCACCAAAATGAACACCTTCCTTCAACAAAAATAATATTCTCTTTTGTAGAGAATAAGTTGGAGACATAGATTTTCTCCTTCTCATAAATCTCTTTTTCACTACACCAAGTTCACTTTTTTCATACACACTACCACATTTTCCTCACACCAAACACAAGGAAGAAACATCACTATTTATAGGTGTATAATTTCTTCCTTGAAATAAATAAAAGTAGTGGCATAATAAAGTTATAGAACGTGGTTGGTGGTTACAAAATTGAGAATTTTTCATAAAGCACCATCTTTTAGGTCTAATTAGCCATTTATAGATACCTTTTTCTATATTACGTGTTATAGATACCTTTTATGTTTTTATACAATGTATTTTTATGTATTTAAGCTATTATATTAATTAATACAATAGAAAAAATAGGCGTTAAAGAGGGAATTCCAGCTAAGGTTGATATGTATTTAACTGTATTCACGCGACATTATCGTGAATACAGTAACGTATCTGCGTAAAATCTGGAAGGTTAAACTAGTTAAAAACGGAAAGGAAATCAAATCACATGATATTCTCCTAATTTAACTCAACGAACAAAAACTAGTTCCCATTAATCTGTATTCTGCCATACACGATTCAAAAAAAAAGTAGCGAAAACCAGAGCAACATTTGTTCGAAGTTCTTCCATTTACTTCTCCCTTTTCTATGTTCGCAGATATCAATTCAACCATGGAAAATTAGATTGATACAAATTATATACAAAATACGTTATAGTTCCTTTATACATATGGAAAGTTTAACAGTGTTGTTGCGTCATTCTGGCAAGTGGAACGATAAGGGCAATTACATCGATTATTCAATTGAGGGAATACCGATAAAGGAGTATGCGTCCTTTAATGATTTGGTTGCTTCAATTTCTAATCAACTGGGCATAGATTTGAGCTCAAAGTCCATTAAAATTCAATACAAAGTAGAAGAAAATTGCACGCCAATGGAAATACACAATGATATGGGTTACAGAGTGTATGTAGAATTAAAACAAGAGAATAGAGAATTCGGGATGTATCCTTTGTGCATAACAACTATTGAAAAAGAACTTGTATCCGGAGGTAGTTTAAATCAAGGCGACATTGTCCAAATAGACGAAGCAGTTCAAAGGTACGATTCCGATACAGATGATACACTGGCTCTAGATTTTGTCAATTCAGGAGAAGCAATTGGGGGTGTTCGAACTGGACAAGGATTTGATAATTTCCAAAACTAATCAAAGGGAGGTTATGGCTGGACAAGTGTATAAGGATAAGGCTACATTGAAAGAGGTGATGGAGAATTATGCTATATCTCAAAGGTTTCAATTCCGGGTTGATAGGTCTAATGCTGTCAGGTTTGAATGTATTTAATTTTTTTTTTTTTTGTATTTTCTATTATTGGTTCGAGCTGTAAGTTTAACGTTGTTGTATTTATGCGTATTTATGTATTTCCTCTTGATTATCACAGATGTAGTAAACATATGTTTGTTTATGGTCCTTAAATACATGTATTCATATGTATTTTACTGGTATAATTACATTATCAGAATGGTAAAATCGCCAAAAAATAAATTCATGTACGTGTATATATCTTTGTATGCTGCTTGGGCGTGTATATATCTTTGTATGCATATAAAAATATAAAAATACATTGCTATAATTATTCTCTTATTTTGTCTACTGTGGTTTTAAGTGTATGCATATACCACCAATTGTATTCAGTTGTATTCATTGTATTTAAATGTATATAACTATAACTGAATTCAGTAGTATAAAAATTTATATATATATAGATGTCAGGATGTATCTATGTCAGATTGTATTCGTGTGTATATGAGTGATTTTTTTTTTGTAAACACTTATGCTAATCATATGTACAATGATTAATTCTTTGCAGGTATGCATTATTATGTATTTCAGAAGATTGTGAATGGAGGTTTAAGGCTTCAAGCATTAACAAATCAGAACTATTCAAAGTGAGAGAATTCATTGATAACCATACATGTCCGCTGAAGGACAAGGTGTATGAGCAGCGGCAGGCAAGTAGCAGCCTTATAGGTGGTATGATTAGGCCTAAGCTTACTAATCATAAGAGGAAATACACCCCAAAGGATATTATTGATGATGTGAAATCAAATTTAGGTGTAGATGTTAGCTACATGTTGGCGTGGAGGGCTAAAGAAAAGGCAATAAATTTTTTGAGAGGTGAACCGGCTGATTCATACAAAAAATTACCAGGATACTTATATACAATGGATATGACATATCCAGGTTCCCACATCAGAATGGTAAAATAGCCAAAAAATGAATTCATGTACGTGTATATATCTTTGTATGCCTTTATAAAGGGGTTTGATCATCGTAGACCCATTGTTGTTGTGGATGGAAGTCACCTAAAATCTTACTACACCGGGACATTCGTTTCGGCAAGCACGTTGGATGGTGCAGGTGAGTATCTGAATTATAATACCATCTGTTAATATTTTAAAGATTGAAATACATGTTTTAAAAATATGTATTCAATTGTTTTTATAGGTCATACATTGCCACTAGCATATGGTGTTATTGATTCAGAGAACGATGCTACTTGGACGTGGTTCTTTGAGCAATTCAAGATAGCATACGGTGACAGGGAAAACATGTGCATCGTTTCAGATAGAAATGAGAGTATCATTAAATCTGTATCGAGAGTGTATCCAGATGTACCGCATTTTGCTTGTATATGGCATCTATGGAACAACGTATATAAGAAATTCAAAAAGAGCCATGCCAAGTTGAGCGAGATATACTTCTCGATGGAAAAAGCATACACACAAGCTGAATTTGACAGTCTGATGGAGAAGGTGGAGAAGGTAGATATTAGGGTGAAAGAATACTTAGAGTTAGCTTGTCACGACCCGGATTTCCCACCCTCGGGAGTCGTGATGGCGCCTACTATTAGGAGCTAGGCAAGCCAATTATTTATTATCTCTTTTAGCAAACCTCGACATTATTAAAAACAACGAAACATTTAATAGAAAAGCGGAAGTCTTAAATATAAATAAACTGAAAGTAATGCGGAAGTTCAATACAACTCTACCCAAGAACTGGAGTCATAAACTCACGAACGTCTAGAGAATGCTAAATACAATGTCTGAATAAAAATATAGTTTTGTTTGTTCCGGTACAAAGGATAACAAACTAAAGTAAAGATAAAAGAAACTCCAGGCCTGCGGACGTCAGCAAGGCTACCTCGGTATCTCTGGACTGAAGTCAGCTCCCAAATCTACTATTGCTGTCCAAAAGCTGCTCCGGCACCGTGATCTGTGCAAAAAGATGCACAGAGTGTAGCATCAGCACAACCGACCCCATGTGCTGGTAAGTGCCTGGCCTAACCCCGGCGAAGTAGTGACGAGGCTAGACCGGACTACCAAACAAACCTGTGCAGTTCAATATATATGTATGCAATATAAAGGTATACAGAAATTAACAAGTCAAGGGGGGAGGGGGAGCATGCTGTAGGGGCTGTAACAATTCAGGTATAAAATCAATAATTAAGGAATGAAACAGTACAACTACAATATCAATGAGAGTAGGAAATCAACAGTTTCACGGCACCATCCTTCGTGTTTTTACTCTCATTCTCACCCAAACAATCATATAAAGTGCACGGCATCACCCTTCGTGCCTTACCTCACAAAATGATGGCACGGAATGATCCTTCGTGCATAAACACTCATATCATGGCACGGAATGTTCCTTCGTGCATTAGTAATCATATCATGGCACGGAATGTTCCTTCGTGCATTAGTATTCATATCACAATCGTGCACGACATCACCCTTCGTGCTTTATCACTCATCCTCACCCAAACAACAATCACAAACAATGGGGCGGGGGAATAAACAAACAAAATAGGAATCCCGGCAAGGGAACAATAACAACAATTTCAATATCCCGGCAAGGGAGAAAAAGTCTACCAAACAGCAAAACATCCCGGCAAGGGAATAACCAATAACTCATTAGCTTTCTTTCATTTCTTACTTCACATCTCACTTTATCACTTGAGCCAATGCTACCAAGAATTTTATAATCTCAGATACCTTTTCAATTCGTATCACCACCAAGCCAAAACACCACAAAAATCAAATGATTATAATGTTTTTCCCATGTTCTTTACAATATATAGAAATCCTCAATTAACATGGAATTCATAACAAATCATGATAATCACCCTTTAAGGACTCACGGTCATGCTAGACATCAATGTATAGATACTCGTCACCATGTCTATACATCGTACTCGATCAATTAGCAAATAGCAAACAAGACTCAACACATATTCCCTCAAGCTAGGGTTAAACCAAACACTTACCTCAAAGCCTTGAATTCCACTCAATCCTCAACAATCGCTTTACCCCGCGATTCCACCACCAATTTGCTCGAATCTAGTCACAAATTGCTCAATTACTTTAATAAACACTAAATGAATCAATTTGAATGCATAAAAATGAATTTCCCAAGTTTTTCCCAAAAATTCCAAAATCGCCCCCAGGCCCACGTGGTCAAAACCCGAGGTTCGAACCAAAACCCGGTTACCCATTCCCCCACGAACCCAAATATGTAATTTGTTTTGAAATCGAACCTCAAATCGAGGTCCAAATCCCCAATTTTTAGAAAAACCTAGGTTCTACCCAAAAACCCCAATTTCACCCATGAAAATCCTTGATTTTAAGTGGAAAACATGTTAAATGATGTTAAAGATTGAAGGAACTGAGTAAAAATCGACTTACAAATGTTTTGGGATGAAGTTTGTTCTTGAAAAATCGCCTATGATGTTTGGGTTTTGAAAGAATGGTGAAAAGTGACTTGAAATTCATCTAAGTATGAAAAATGCAGGTTGCAGATATGGGAAATGCGAAGTTGGGTTCGCAATTGCGAACCCTGCAGGCTTGGGAAATGCGACACTACTATTCGCATTTGCGAACTAAGGCTGGCCAAGGGACCTTCGCATTTGCGAAAATGGTCTCGCATTTGCGAACCAGTGGCCGTCGCATTTATGCGACGCCTGGCTTCGCATTTGCGAACTTTGGCTTGCTTAGGCTGGTTTCGCATTTGCGAAAAACCCTCCGCATTTGCGATAGCTGGCCTTCGCATTTGTGAACTCTGGATTCGCAAATGCGAAAACTGCAGATCAGCTGATACCAGGTTTTTTTCCAAAATGAAAAATGCAATCCGACACCTATCCAAAACTCACCCGAGCCCTTGGGGCTCCAAACCCATTATACACACAACCTCAAAAACATCCTACGGACTTACTCATGCAATCAAATCGCCAAAATAACATCAAAAACAACGGATCAAACCTCCAAACTCATGAATTCTTCCAAAATTTCATAAAACATAAATTTTCCATTTTAGGTCCGAAACACGTCAAACGACGTTCGATTTCAACCAAACTTTACAGAAAGCGCTTAAACCATATATAAGACTTGTACCGGGCGCCGGAACCAAAATACGAGCCCGATACCACAGTCTTTTAATTAAATTTCATTTCTAATTTCCTTAGTAATTTCAGAAAAATAATTTCACAGAAAAATTCATTACTCGGGCTCTAGACCTCGGAATTTGACTCCGGGCATATGCCCGAGTCCCATATTTTTCTATGGATCCTCCGGGACCGTCAAATCACGGGTCCGGGTCCGTTTACCCAAAATGTTGACCGAAGTCAACTATATTAATATTAATATCAAAATTTAGCATTTTTCACAAGGAGTTCATATTTAAGCTTTTCGGCTACGCGCCCGGACTGCGCATGCAAATCGAGGCGACTAAAAATGAGGTTTTCAAGGCCTCGGAAGCACGGTATGAATGAGAAAACAGGTGATGACCCTTTGGGTCGTCACATTCTCCACCTCTAAAACAACCGTTCGTCCTCGAACGGACAAAAGAAAGAAGTACCTGAGTCGGGAAAAAGATGAGGATAACGGCTCCGCATATCAGACTCGGACTCCCAGGTCGATGCCTCAGGAGGCTGACCTCTCCACTGAACACGCACTGAAGGAAAACTCTTCGACCTCAACTGTCGAACCTGCCGATCTAGAATAGCCACCGGCTCCTCCTCATAAGACAGATCCTTGTCCAACTGGACAGTGCTGAAATCTAACACGTGGGCTGGATCGCCGTGATACCTCCGAAGCATGGACACATGAAAAAACTGGATGCACGGCTGACAAGCTAGGCGGCAAGGCAAGCCTATAAGCCACCTCTCCCACACGGTCGAGAATCTCAAATGGGCCAATGAACCTAGGGCTAAGCTTGCCCTTCTTCCCAAATCTCATCACGCCCTTCATAGGCGACACTCGGAGCAAGACCCGCTCACCAACCATGAAAGCTACATCTCGAACCTTACGATCCGCATAACTCTTTTGCCGCGACTGAACCGAACGAAGCCTGTCCTGAATGATCTTGACCTTATCCAAGGCCTCCTGAACTAAATCTGTACCCAATAACCGAGCCTCTCCCGGCTCAAACCATCCGACTGGAGACCGACATCGCCTACCATACAACGCCTCATATGGAGCCATCTGAATGCTGGACTGGTAGCTGTTGTTGTAGGCGAACTCTGCTAAAGGCAAAAACTGGTCCCACGAGCCTCCAAAATCAATGACACAGGCTCGGAGCATATCCTCCAATATCTGAATAGTCCTCTCGGACTGGCCGTCCGTCTGAGGATGGAACGCTGTGCTCAACTGAACCTGGGTGCCCAACTCCTGCTGAACTGCTCTCCAGAAGCGCGAGGTAAACTGCGTACCCCGATCCGAAATAATAGATACCGGCACCCCATGAAGGCGAACAATCTCTCGGATGTAGATCTCAGCTAACCTCTCCGATGAATAAGTGGCTGCAACAGGAATAAAATGCGCTGACTTGGTCAACCTATCAACAATGACCCAAATAGCATCAAACTTCTTCCGAGTCATCGGAAGTCCAGTAACGAAATCCATGGTAATCCTCTCCCACTTCCACTCGGGAAGCTCAATCCTCTGAAATAGTCCACCAGGCCTCTGATGCTCGTAATTAACCTGCTGACAGTTCAAACATCGAGCCACATATGCAACAATATCTTTCTTCATTTTGCGCCACCTATAGTGCTGCCTCAGATCCTGATACATCTTCGCGGCGCCCGGGTGAATAGAATACCGGGAGCTATGGGCCTCCGCTAAGATCAACTCTCGAATCCCGTCAACATTGGGCACACAAACTCGCCCCTGCAGTCTCAAGACACCATCATCATCTAAGGTCACCTTCTTGGCACCTCCACGCTGCACCGTGTCTCTCAGGACACATAAATGGGGATCATCAAACTGCCAATCACGGATACGCTCCAATAATGAAGAACGAGCAACTGTGCAAGCTAACACTCGGCTAGGCTCAGAGATATCCAACCTCACAAATCGATTGGCCAAAGCCTGAACATCCAAAGCAAGCGGCCTCTGGCTGGCCGGGATATAAGCAAGACTACCCATGCTGGCGGACTTCCTACTCAATGCATCGGCCACCATATTGGCCTTCCCCGGGTGGTACAAGATAGTAACATCATAATCTTTCAGCAACTCCAACCACCTCCTCTGCCTCAAATTCAACTCCTTTTGCTTGAACAAGTATTGAAGACTCTTGTGATCAGTGTACACCTCACACGTCACACCATATAGATAATGCCTCCAAATCTTCAAAGCATGAACAATGGCTGCCAACTCTAGATCATGAACCGGATAATTCTTCTCGTGGATCTTCAACTGCCTCGAAGCATAGGCTATGACTCTACCATCCTGCATCAATACTGCACCAAGCCCAATACGGGAAGCATCACAATAGACTGTATAAGGCCCTGAACCTGTGGGCAAAACCAATATCGGTGTCGTAGTCAGAGCTGTCTTGAGCTTCTGAAAGCTCGCCTCACACTCATCCGACCATCTGAACTGGGCGCCCTTCTAGGTCAACCTGGTCATCGGGGCTGCGATAGATGAAAACCCCTCCACGAATCGACGATAATAGCCTGCTAACCCCAAGAAACTCCGAATCTCTGTAACTGAAGCTGGTCGAGGCCAGTTCTTGACTGCCTCAATCTTCTTCGGGTCCACCTGAATACCCTCTGCTGATACGACGTGACCCAGAAATGCAACCGAACTCAACCAGAGCTCGCACTTCGAGAACTTAGCATATAACTGGCTATCCTTGAGAGTCTGAAGAACCACTCTGAGGTGCTGCTCGTGCTCCTCCTGACTGCGGCAGTACACCAAAATATCATCAATAAAGACTATCACGAACATATCCAAATATGGCCTGAACACTCGGTTCATCAACTCCATAAATACTGCTGGGGCATTGGTCAACCCATATGACATGACCAGGAACTCATAGTGCCCGTACCGAGTGCGGAATGCTGTCTTAGGGACATCGGATGCCCTAATCCTCAACTGATGGTAGCCAGATCTCAAGTCTATCTTTGAAAACACCTTTGCACCCTGAAGCTGGTCGAACAAATCGTCAATCCTCGGCAGTAGATACTTGTTCTTTATTGTCACTTTGTTCAATTGCCGGTAATCAATGCACATCCTCATCGAACCGTCCTTTTTCTTCACAAATAACACCGGCGCACCCCAAGGCGAGACGCTGGGTCTAATGAAACCCTTATCAAGCAAATCCCGCAATTGACCCTTTAACTCTTTCAACTCCGGCGGGGCCATGCGATACGGCAGGATAGAAATGGGCTGCGTGCCCGGAGCCAAATCAATACAGAAGTCAATGTCCCTGTCGGGTGGCATACCCGGCAGGTCTGAGGGGAAAACATCTGGAAACTCCCGGACAACAGGCACAGAATCTATATGAGGAACCTCAGTACTGGAATCACGAACATAGGCCTAATAGGCCAAACACCCCTTCTCGACCATACGTCGAGCCTTCACATATGAGATAACATTGCGAGTGGCATGACCTGGGGTCCCTCTCCACTCCAAACGGGGCACATCTGGTAAAGCCAAGGTCACGGTCTTGGTGTGGCAATCCAAGATGGCATGATACGGGGACAACCAATACATCCCTAATATGACGTTGAAATCCACCATGTCTAAGAGAAATAAATCAACACGGGTCTCAAGACCCTCAAACACTACCACACAGGAACGATGAACTCGGTCGACCACTATAGAATCACCCATCGGTGTAGATACATATACAGGGACACCCAAGGCATCACTAGGCATAACCAAGTACGGTGCAAAATAGGATGACACATACGAATATGTAGACCCAGGGTCGAATAGCACTGAAGCATCCCTATCACAGACCAGAATAGTAACTGTAATAACTGCATCTGAAGACTCAGCCTCTGGCCTGGCTGGAAGAGCATAACACCGGGGCTGGGCCCCACCTCCCTGACCCATATCCCTAGGACGATCGGCTGCCGGCTGGCCTCTACCTCTGGCGGTCCGAGCTCCACCTCTATGAGCCTCTACCCCCGGCCTCTAGCTGGCTGGGCGGCCTGTGGATCACCTGATGCCTGAATCATAGGCGAGGACCCTGCTGCTGAGAGCTGTCAGAAGCTCGAGGGCAATACCTGGCAATATGCCTCGTGTCACCACACGTGAAACAAGCCCTCGGCTGCTGAGAATAACGGAGTGGTGGTGTGCTGATAGGTGATGATGGTGAATTGAAGAGCTGCTGGTCAGAATAATGCGTCTGAGAACCACGACCACCTGAAGTACCATGAGAGACCTGGAGAGCTGACTGAAAGAGCCTCGGAGGATGGCCTCTACCATAAGAATCCCCACCTCCAGACGAGGTACCACTGAACCTACCTGCATGACGGGGCCTCTTATCTAACCCATGACCACCTCCCCGTGCAAGAGCCATCTCAACTCTACCGGCCGCATTGGCCGTCTCCTGAAAAGAAATCTCACTCTCGGCCCCCATAGCCATCTGGAGACGGATCGGCTGAATCAAACCATCAATAAACCTCCGCACCCTCTCTCTCTCGGTGGGGAGTATAACAATAGCATGGCGAGCTAGATCAATGAACCGGGTCTCATACTGTGTGACTGTCATAGAGCCCTGCTGAAGGCGCTCAAACTGCCTGTGAAGAGCATCTCGCTGAGTAACGGGGAGAAACTTCTCCAAGAACAACTCTGCAAACTGGTCCCAAGTCAGAGATGGCGACCCTGCTGGTCTGGCTAAACAATAGTCCCTCCACCATGTCTTGGCGGATCCAGATAGACGAAAGGTGGCAAAGTCGACCCCATTGGTCTCCACAATACCCATAGTCCGAAGAACCTCATGGCAGCTATATAAGAAATCCTGGGGGTCCTCTGAAGAAGCACCGCTGAATGTGATGTGAAGAGCTTGGTGAACCTATCCAGCTTCCACAAAGCATCTGCGGACATAGCCGCTCCATCGCAGGTCTGAGTCACAATACCCGGTTAGACTGCCACAGCTAGCTGAACCACTNAAGCATCCCTATCACAGACCAGAATAGTAACTGTAATAACTGCATCTGAAGACTCAGCCTCTGGCCTGGCTGGAAGAGCATAACACCGGGGCTGGGCCCCACCTCCCTGACCCATATCCCTAGGACGATCGGCTGCCGGCTGGCCTCTACCTCTGGCGGTCCGAGCTCCACCTCTATGACCTCTACCCCCGCCTCTAGGTGGCTGGGCGGCCTGTGGATTACCTGATGCCTGTATCATAGGACGAGGACCCTGCTGCTGGGAACTGCTCGAAGCTCGAGGGCAAAATCTGACAATGTGACTCGGGTCACCACAAGCGTAACAAGCCCTCGGCTGCTGACCCTGTCGACCTGAATGTCCACCCCGAAAACTCTAAAGTGGTGGGGCACTGATGGGTGCTGATGGTGAACTGTGAGGCTGCTGGTCAGAATAATGCGGCTGAGAACCACGACCACCTGAAGTACCATGAGAAACCTGAAGAGCTGACTGAAAGGGCCTCGGAGGATGGCCTCTACCATAAGAATCTCTACCTCCAAACGAGGTACCACTGAACCTACTTGTATGACGGGGCCTCTTATCTGACCCATGACCACCTCCCTGTGCAAGAGCCATCTCAACTCTACCGGCCGCATTGGCCGTCTCCTGAAAAGAAATCTCACTCTCGGCCCCCATAGCCATCTGGAGACGGATCGGCTGAATCAAACCATCAATAAACCTCCGCACCCTCTCTCTCTCGGTGGGGAGTATAACAATAGCATGGCGAGCTAGATCAATGAACCGGGTCTCATACTGTGTGACTGTCATAGAGCCCTGCTGAAGGCGCTCAAACTGCCTGTGAAGAGCATCTCGCTGAGTAACGGGGAGAAACTTCTCCAAGAACAACTCTGCAAACTGGTCCCAAGTCAGAGATGGCGACCCTGCTGGTCTGGCTAAACAATAGTCCCTCCACCATGTCTTGGCGGATCCAGATAGACGAAAGGTGGCAAAGTCGACCCCATTGGTCTCCAGAATACCCATAGTCCGAAGAACCTCATGGCAGCTATATAAGAAATCCTGGGGGTCCTCTGAAGAAGCACCACTGAATGTGGTGGTGAAGAGCTTGGTGAACCTATCCAGCCTCCACAAAGCATCTGCGGACATAGCCGCTCCATCGCAGGTCTGAGTCACAATACCCGGTTAGACTGCCACAGCTAGCTGAACCACTGGAACCTGAGCCTGGGGAGCTACCTGCTCCGGAGTACGTGTAGCAAGAGTCTGAACTCCTCCTCCAGCCTGGGAAGTGGCTGGTGCTACTGGAAGCAAACCCGCTTGAGTGACGCTCTCCATAAGGCCTACCAATCTGACCAAAGCGTCCTGAAGAACTGGGGTGGCTATAAACCCCTCTGGGACCTGAGCTGGGCCCACCGGAGCCGCTGGAGCTGGAACCTCCTCGTCATAATCAATTTGAGGCTCCACCTCTGGGGCTGCTGCTCGGGGATGAGCTCTGCCCCTGCCTCGGCCTCGGCCTCGCCCTCTGCCCCTCGTAGGAGCTGCTGCTGGGGGCTCAGGCTGCTGCGCGGTAGAAGAGGAAGCACGTGTTCTCGCCATCTGCGAAAGAACAGAGTAGAGAGACAATCAGTATTTGAGGAACAGAATCGCACGACAAGAAAGAACAAAAGTGAAATTTTCCTAACTCTGTAGCCTCTAGGGGATAAATACAGACGTCTCCGTACCGATCCCTCAGACTCTACCGAGTTTGTCCGTGAGTTGTGAGACCTATGTAACCTAGTGCTCTGATACCAACTTGTCACGACCCGGATTTTCCACCCTCGGGAGTCGTGATGGCGCCTACTATTAGGAGCTAGGCAAGCCAATTATTTATTATCTCTTTTAGCAAACCTCGACATTATTAAAAACAACGAAACATTTAATAGAAAAGCGGAAGTCTTAAATATAAATAACTGAAACAATGCGGAAGTTCAATACAACTCTACCCAAGAACTGGAGTCACAAACTCACGAACGTCTAGAGAATGCTAAATACAATGTCTGAATAAAACATAGTTTTGTTTGTTCCGGTACAAAGGATAACAAACTAAAGTAAAGATAGAAGAAACTCCGGGCCTGCGGACGTCAGCAAGGCTACCTCGGTGTCTCTGGACTAAAGTCAACTCCCAAATCTACTATTGCTGTCCAAAAGCTGCTCTGGCACCGTGATCTGTGCAAAAAGATGCACAGAGTGTAGCATCAGCACAACCGACCCCATGTGCTGGTAAGTGCCTGGCCTAACCCCGGCGAAGTAGTGACGAGGCTTGACCGTACTACCAAACAAACCTGTGCAGTTCAATATATATGCATGCAATATAAAGGTATACAGAAATTAACCAGTCAAGGGGGGAGGGGGAGCATGCTGTAGGGGCTGTAACAGTTCAGGTATAAAATCAATAATTAAGGAATGAAACAGTTCAACTACAATATCAACGAGAGTAGGAAATCAACAGTTGCATGGCACCATCCTTCGTGCTTTTACTCTCATTCTCACCCAAACAATCATATAAAGTGCACGGCATCACCCTATGTGCCTTACCTCACAAAATGATGGCACGGAATGATCCTTTGTGAATAAACACTCATATCATGGCACAGAATGTTGCTTCGTGCATTAGTAATCATATCATGGCACAGAATGTTCCTTCGTGCATTAGTATTCATATCACAATCGTGCACGGCATCACCCTTCGTGCTTTATCACTCGTCCTCACCCAAACAACAATCACAAACAATGGGGCGAGGGAATAAACAAACAAAATAGGAATCCCGGCAAGGGAACAATAACAACAATTTAAATATCCCGGCAAGGGAGAAAAAGTCTACCAAACAGCAAAACATCCCGGCAAGGGAATAACCAATAACTCATTAGCTTTCTTTCATTTCTTACTTCACATCTCACTCTATCACTTGAGCCAATGCTCCCAAGAATTTTATAATCTCAGATACCTTTTCAATTCGTATCACAACCAAGCCAAAACACCACGAAAATCAAATGATTATAATATTTTTCACATGTTCTTTACAATATATAGAAATCCTCAATTAACATGGAATTCATAACAAATCACCCTTTAAGGACTCACGGTCATGCTAGACACCAATGTATAGATACTCGTAACCATGCCTATACATCGTACTCGATCAATTAGCAAATAGCAAACAAGACTCAACTCCTATTCCCTCAAGCTAGGGTTAAACCAAACACTTACCTCAAAGTCTTGAATTCCACTCAATCCTCAACAATCGCTTTACCGCGCGATTCCACCTCCAATTTGCTCGAATCTAGTGACAAATTGCTCAATTACTTTAATAAACACTAAATGAATCAATTTGAATGCATGAAAATGAATTTCCCAAGTTTTTCCCAAAAATTCTAAAATCGCCCCCAGGCCCACGTGGTCAAAACCCGAGGTTCGAACCAAAACCCGGTTACCCATTCCCCCACGAACTCAAATATATAATTTGTTTTGAAAGCGGACCTCAAATCGAGGTCCAAATCCCCAATTTTTAGAAAAACCTAGGTTCTACCCAAAAACCCCAATTTCACCCATGAAAATCCTTGATTTTAAGTGGAAAACATGTTAAATGATGTTAAAGATTGAAGGAATTGAGTAAAAATCGACTTACAAATGTTTTGGGATGAAGTTTGTTCTTGAGAAATCGCCTATGATGTTTGGATTTTGAAAGAATGGTGAAAAGTGACTTGAAATTCGTCTAAATATGAAAAATGCAGGTTGCAGATATGGGAAATGCGAAGTTGGGTTCGCAATTGCGAACCCTGCAGGCTTGGGAAATGCGACACTACTGTTCGCATTTGCGAACTGAGGCTGGCCAAGGGACCTTCGCATTTGCGAAAATGGTCTCGCATTTGCGAACCAGTGGCCGTCGCATTTGCGACGCCTGGCTTCGCATTTGCGAACCTTGGCCTGCTTAGGCTGGTTTCGCATTTGCGAAAAACCCTCCGCATTTGCGATAGCTGGCCTTCGCATTTGCGAACTCTGGCTTCGCAAATGCGAAAACTGCAGATCAGCTGATACCAGGTTTTTTCCAAAATGAAAAATGCAATCCAACACCTATCCAAAACTCTCCCGAGCCCTCGGGGCTCCAAACCCATTATACACACAACCTCATAAACATCCTACGGACTTACTCGTGCGATCAAATCGCCAAAATAACATCAAAAACAACGGATCAAACCTCCAAACTCATGAATTCTTCCAAAATTTCATAAAACATAAATTTTCCATTTTAGGTCCGAAACACGTCAAACGACGTCCGATTTCAACCAAACTTTACAGAAAGCGCTTAAACCATATATAAGACTTGTACCGGGCGCCAGAACCAAAATACGAGCCCGTTACCACAGTCTTTTAATCAAATTTCATTTCCAATTTCCTTAGTAATTTTAGAAAAACAATTTCACAGAAAAATTCATTACTCGGGCTCTAGACCTCGGAATTCGACTCCGGGCATATGCCCGAGTCCCATATTTTTCTACGGACCCTCCGGGACCGTCAAATCACGGGTCCGGATCCGTTTATCCAAAATGTTGACCGAAGTCAACTATATTCATATTAATATCAAAATTTAGCATTTTTCACACGGAGTTCATATTTAAGCTTTCCGGCTACGCGTCCGGACTGCGCACGCAAATTGAGGCGACTAAAAATAAGGTTTTCAAGGCCTCGGAAGCACGGTATGAATGAGAAAATAGGTGATGACCCTTTGGGTCATCACATAGCTGGATACGAAAAGTGGGCTAGGTTGTATGCACCTGTTAACAGGGGATGGACAATGACGTCAAATATTGTTGAGTCAATCAATGCAGCACTAGTTTCAGCAAGGGAATTGCCAATATACGACTTCCTCGAAGAAGTTAGGAAGATATTTGGACGTTGGAATTGTAGTAACCGCAAAGAAGCTACACAGACATACACGACGCTTGGAAAAAAATACCAGGAGATGCTGACTTTGAATAAGACAATGTCTACACGTATGACTGTAAGTTTTATTTTAATGTCATTGTATTATATAGCTTAATTGTTTTCTGAAATAACTGACATGAATACAACTGAATACAGACATTTTTTATAATACAACTGCCATGAATACATATGAATACAACTAAATTCAAACACATACAAGACATATTTTATCGAAGATCTGATATGAATACAACTGAATATAACTAAAAACATGGTGCTAAAACTATTCGAATACATCAGAATACAACTAACAAATATGTATTATACATAATTTTAATATGTATTGTCATGCCGTATCCTTCTAATGTTTTTGTTACACTTCAGTTGCCTAAAGTACAACAGATTTTTGATAAGATAAGACGTAATTACAGTTTATAGTCTGCCGGTCTAAATATATGATGTATTCATTTGTATGCAAATATTTCAGTTGTATGTAACTGAGTAGTTCAGCATTATACATATGGAAATTCAGTTATATGTGCTCAAAACTTATATTTCTATTTTTAAATGTAGGTGGTACCATCAACTGAATACTTACATACGGTTAACGATGGAGGGAGGCATTACAGAGTCTGCCTGTTAGAGAGAAAATGTGTTTGTGGGATGTTCCAAGTTGATGAATTACCATGCCCACATGCCTGGGCTGTATTGAAGAGCAAGTTTCTAATGCCAGAAGAATATTGCTCTAACTATTACAAACCAAATACTGTTGTAATGACATACGATGTGCCTGTGTACCCGCTACCGGACAGAAATGACTGGAACATACTAGCACATGCTGCAGAGGAGGTTGTACTACCACCCAAATGGAAAAGACCTCCTGGAAGGCCAAAGAAGAAGCGCGATAAACCTTTAAGTGAGTTGCCGCAGCCGAAAAATCAACATTCATGTAGCATATGTGGGCAAGGAGGACATAACAAGCGAACGTGTAGAAATGCTCCACATAGCATTTAGTTAACACTCTGACATGTATTGGTGCTTCAACGATTTGTCAATAATTATGATGACATTGTCAATTAATAAATTCTCATTGTTAAGTAATAATTTCTAAAATGCCTTTCGTGAATAGATTCTGGATGCATTTAGTTGCAGTAATGTGTTGGATACATTAGAATACAGCCTTGTCCACATATACTTTGACATATTATTATAGACAGTGCCTGAGTTATATATATAACTTGTCAAAATACTTCGGAATACAACTATGTAGTCAGCTATATTATAAAAAATAGGTTGAATACATATAACATGATTAGATTCTGTATACAGTTAGTTTCAGTATTAAGTTGAATACAATCGAATACAACCTTGTCCACATATACTTAGACATACAATAATAGACAGTGTCTGAATTCAATATAGATAGCTAGTCAGAATACATCGGAATACATATATATACTCAGCTATAATATAACAATTTATGCAAATACGTATAACCTGTTCAATACATCTGAATTTGTATTCTTTAATATGTATTAACTGAATTTGAAAGATAAATATTAAAGAATACAACTGAAAACATATGAATACAGCTGAAAAATACAGCTGAATACAACTGAATACAGATGAATACAAAAAATACATCTGAATTCTTTAATATAACCTACCATCAGTATACATAAAGTTTCTGCCTTTGATATTAACCTGTTCAAAACGTATAACCTGTCAAGCCAAGTTACTGATTATTAATAAATACTTATATCCTGTAAGATACATATGAATATAAACTGAAGAATAAGCATTAATACTTACGAAGAAAACAATGAAACATCGATTGAAAAGTTGCAATTGTCATACATGAACACTGTTGATAGAGTGATGGTTTGTTCTAACTGAATACCATCTTCACCAAAAAAATTACTCAAAAAACAGTATTCACCTAAAAATAACATTCTAAAACTACATTAACATAAAGCTACTCTAACACTATCTGCAACTTTGAATCTGACTTCGTGATTTGCCTAGCAATCTTTGAGGGTGCTTCATTCTCGCTTATGGCATCAGCGTCTATCTTCCGCATAGCATAGTCCCATAGGAGAGCACCATATCTTTGACGGAGTAGATTGGAATCAAATTGTAATGACCCGACCGGTCGTTTTTTAGAATTCACGCCCCGATCCCCTATTTTCTGTTCCCCTAAGTTCATTTCTGCTATTTTGTTTTGCCGGGACGTTCGGTGTTGAGTTTTGGAGAGTTTTGGGACACTTAGTCCCTAAATGAGAGCTTAAGAGTTGAAAAATGGTCCGTAATCAGAACAGTGTGAAGACGACCTCGGAATGGAAATCCGATGGTTCCATTAGCTCCGTTAGGTGATTTCGGGGTTGGGAGCGTGTTCGAAATGTGTTTTGGAGGTCCATAGCTAGTTTAGGCTAGAAATGCCGAAGTTTGAATTTTTTGAAGTTCCGGTCCGATAGTGGGATTTTGATCCAAGGGTCAGAATGGAATTCCGGAAGTGTCAGTAGCTCCGTCATGTCATTTAGGATGTGTGTGCAAAATTTCAGGTCATTCGGACGTGGTTTGGTTAGGTTTTTGATCGAAAGCGTATTTTGAGGATTTGGAAGTTCATAAGCTTGATTTTTGGTTTGATCCGTCGTTTCGATGTTGTTTTATGTGATTTGAAACTTCGAGCAAGTCCGTGTTAGGTTATGTGACTTGTGTGCGTGAATAGTCGGGGTCCCGGGGGCCTCGGGTATGTTTCGGGTGGGCTACGAATCCTTTTCTTCTATTTTTGAATTGCTGAACTGCTGCTTCTGATATACTTCTACGCGATCGCGAAGCCTCTCCCGCGATCGCGAAGGTATAATTTTCCTTACTTCGCGTTCGCATAGGCAACCCCGCATTCGCATAGAGCAATTTCTGGAACCTCATATTTTCCTTCAACGCGTTCGCACTCGTGCTTCCGCGATCGCGAAGCTCTGCTGGTCCCTTCTCCGCGTTCGCGTTCCCTTCATCGCGTTCGCGATGCACATTTCTGGGCCAACCCATTTTTTTTCCTCTACGCGATCGCGACCCTTGCTCCGCGATCGCGATGAACAATTAACTGGGCAGACACAATTTAATCCCAAATTCGAGGGTTTCATCATTTTATCACATTTTGACTTCTAGAGCTCGGTCCTTGGCGATTTTTGAAGGGATTTTCACCTGGGCAACTTGGGTAAGTACTTCTCACTCGATTTAGACCAATTTCCATGAATCTCCTCTTAATTTCATCCTTTAATTTCAGATTTTTGATGAAAAAAATAGGTAGAACTTCATAGACCGAATTATTGAGTTTTGAGGGGGTGTTTGACCTCCGATTTGAGAGATTTTTATATGGTTAGACTCGTGAGAGTACGAGGGTTCTGAAAATGCTAAATTTACCCGGTTCCGAGACATTGGCCTGAGGGGCGTTTTGGTCATTTTGCCTAATTTCGTGCTTTAGCTTTGAATTAAATAGTAGGATCAGTTGCTTGAGATGTTATTTACAATGTGTGATTTAATTGAATAGATTTGGGCCATTTGGAGTCGAGTACTCGTGGCAAGAACGTGGTTGCTAGTTGATTTTAGCCGGTTCGAGGTAAGTATCTTGCCTAACCTTGTGTGGGGGACTTCCCCTTAGGATTTGAGTCTTCTTTGTTGATTGTATTCCCTGCACGCGAGGTGACGAGTGCGTGCTCGGATTTATTTGCGGAAAATTGCCCCTTTTAGGCTCTTAGGTCCTTGTAATCACCGAATATGAAGTTGTTCTTGATACGATTGAGTTCCCTGTTATTAGTTCCACCTCTACACGACTTACTTGGAATTTATCTGCCCTTTTTGGTTATTCTTGTTGCCTAAATGACTTTTACTTGTTTAACTGTAGACATTTGCCCTTCTATAGTCACATTATCATTCCTAACTGCTTGTCTTTATCTGGAAAGCATTACTTCTATCTCTCGTGTAATTAATTGGTCTTAATTAGAAAGAAGTTAGATATGCTATGTTTAGTCGATACTTCCTTAATTGTAACTACTTGATTCATGTTAACTTCCTTGTTGTTGAACTTAGTGTTATGGAAGCTTTGTTTCATATTATTTCTCCCTTGTTGAGTTGTTCTTATTGGGCTTAGTATTTCCCTGTTACGGTTATTCCTTGTACGTTAGTTGTACCATCTTTTGGTCAACGGAATCTCTTGAGTTGATTCTCCTGCTTTGTTCCTGTATATATATATTGTCATTTGTTGATATTGTGAGGCACGAGGTTTCTGCCGTGCGGTTGTTGATATTGTGATGCACGAGGTTTCTGCCGTGCAGTTGTTGATATTGTGATGCACGAGGTTTCTGCCGTGCAGTTGTTGATACTGTGATGCATGAGGTCTTTGCCGTGCTATTGTTGTCATTGATGTTTTGCACATGCGGCGTAATAAGGCGGGATATGCTATATGCTTATATGTGGGTTGCGCATGTGGCGGAATAAGGTGGGAACATTGTGATGCACGTGTGGCGAAATAAGGCGGTGCTTATTATGTTACTAATTGCACACATGGCGTAATAAGGTGGGCTATGTCAGGGGTTCATAGTAAAGAATTGTGACGGCCTGTGGAGGCATTCCTATTTGTTTTATATTGTGATTGTGGGTTGCTTACCTGTATGAGCGTTGCCGCTTGGAAGTTGTGAGGAAACATTCGTACGTGCGGTCCGTTCCCCTTTTTATATTTTCTAATTGGTAGAATTCTTGTTAAACACTTGCACAAGCATACATGTAGCCGAACACTCCTATTAGAGGTGAATTCCTCCTGATTTTTGCTAAGGGTGGAGGTATGCCCTCGTTATCCACTATATTTGGGAGAGTGGCCCTAGTTAGCCAGTTAGTGGTCAGTATGACCATGAGATTGATGGGGCACAGGATGCCAATTGTTAGATTTCAGATGCTGGGTCTTCGCGAGTTGTGGTTTGTCCGAGACTTGGTGAAATTGTGGAAAGAGTTGGATAAGACCTTTGTGAACATCATTGTAGGATATGAGTTATTGACTTGTTTTCCCCTTGCTGTGTTGTGACCTTAGGATTTGGATTGTGATTCTGCTGTCATTTCGTATCCTCATTTATTATATTCTCGTTGTTACTGGTTGTATTTTTTTTCCTTATTGTGAATCGTAGCATTCTTGGTCATTCATGCAGTCTTTACATATTTATGTCGTTTCCATTATTCCTATGATTATACTGTTTATTGACCGGTAGGTGCCTTGACTGTTCCTCGTCACTACTCCACCGAGGTTAGTCTTGATACTTACTGGGCACCGCCGTGGTGTGCTCATGCTACTCTTCTGCACATTTTTTGTTGTGCAGATACAGGTACTCCCACTTAGTTCTGTCAGCCTTGGAAGGAGGCGTATCGGTAGAGACTTCGAGGCATATCTGCTACGTCTGCAGACCGAGGAGTCCCTTTCCAGCTTTCTGTAATAAGTATAGCTCTTTTAGTATTTCTCCTTTGTATAGATATTCTTGAGTCAGAGCCTTTTTTTGTATCCCTTAGCTTGTGATATGTGAGTTTTTGGGTTTTGGGAATTGTTTTAGACCTGTGATGTTGAGTTGTACTTGCCATGCGACATTCAGTACACTTTCCTTTAGATATTTGATTTAATTTTCTCTATTTTTCCGAAATTATTATATCTTCTGCAATGTTAGGCTTACCTGGTCATGGGGACCAGGTGCCATCATGACATGTTTACGGTTGGTGAACTAGGGTCGTGACAAGTTGGTATCAGAGCTCTAGGATCATAGGAGTCACAGATCACAAGCCGGTTTATTAGAGTCTTGTGGATCGGTACGGAGACATCTGTACTTATCTGCGAGATGCTATGTAACCGTTAGGAAAATTTCCACTTCATTTGACTTCCCTGTCGTGCGAGATTTTGACATTCACAATCCTGAACCTCTATCTTCCACTCTCACAGATGGTGAGGACACGTACTACCCGAGGTGATCAGGCACCCGCGCCCCCTGCTGCAGCCGTTGGAGGTCGGGGCCGGGGTAGAGTTCGAGGACGCGCACGTGGTGCAACGAGAGCACCTGTGCGAGCTGCCGCCGAGGTACCACCAGCAGATCCAGCCGGAGTCCAGGCACCTGACACGCCTACCGCTACTACTACTCCAGCCCTTCAGGAGACTTTGGCACAGCTCATGAGTATGTACGCCACTTTGGCTCAGGCAGGATTGCTTCCCCTTGCTGCAGCCACATCCCAGGCCGGGAGAGGGGCACAGACTCCCGCCGCCCGCACTTCTGAGCAGCGAGCGCATGTTGGGTAGGTCCCAGAGATTATTCCTGCGCCGCCTGTGGCACCAGTTCAGTCCGAGGGCATGGCAGCGGCTTCCGAGCAGGAGCAGATGAGATTAGAGAGGTTCAAGAAGTATGATCCTCCGGTGTTCAGTGGATTAGCATCAGACGATGCCTTGGGGTTTCTTGATGAGTGTTACCGTATTCTCCGTACTATGGGTATCTCGGGATCGAGCGGGGTTTCTTTAACTACTTTTCAGCTTAGAGGAGCCGCCTATGATTGGTGGCGCACCTATGAGTTAGACAGCCCAGACGAGGCAGCTTCACTGACTTGGACCCAGTTTTCAGATATGTTTCTAAGAGAGTTTGTTCCTCAGAGCCTCAGGGATGCATGGCGCGTGGAGTTTGAGCATTTGCGCCAAGGTGCTATGACCGTCTCGGAGTATGCTGTCCGTTACACCAGTTTGGCTAGACACTCCTCGGCCTTGGTTTCTACTGTTCGCGAGAAGGTTCGTCGGTTCATTGAGGGGCTCATTCCTAGCATCAGGTCCAGCATGGCCCGTGAGTTGGAGATGGATATTCCGTATCAGCAGGTGGTGAATATTGCTAGGAGGATAGAGGGTATGCATGCTAAAGAGAGAGAGGGCAGGCAGGGTCATGAGGGAGAGAGCAGCCGAGATCAGGAGAGAGAGCTTGAGGAGGCGAGGAGGCCTCGTAGGCCGGTGAGATATACTAGTCCTTATTTTGGAGGCAGGGTGCGTCATGGTAGAGGTTTTGCGGGTCAGCCAGTTCAGTTCGCGCTTCAGGCTTTGCATGGTGACTCAGGAGCTCATAGGTCTCGGAGTACCCGCATCGCACAGTTCCCACCGCCTCGTCAGCAGAGAGGGTGCTTTGAGTGTGGAGATACTAGCCACGTGATGAGGGATTGTCCCAGACTTCGGACCGGTATGTCCCAGCGAGGTATTCCGGCTGGTAGAGGGCGCCCAAGAGGGGGAGGCCCGGCTCGTTGATGTGTTTCATACAGTAGGCTTGAGGCTGGTGCGCCAGTTGAATGTCATTCAGGTACGGATTCGGTTTGTTATAGAGGGGCACTATCTGTAGTTCATCACAGTTCTGCTTATCGGGGTGAGTTCCCTTATTTTGTTGTTCCATTTATGAGTGCGTTTCATGATTGTACTCTGTCTACGTGATTATTCTGTTGGGAGGTTCTATGAGTGATAGCCGTGTCTATCGTCCGTTCCTAGCTGTTGTCGAGAGTTATGAGGCTAGTAGTAAATTCATGTTATCTGTTTCGGTAGGTTTGATGTGATCTTAGTTACGAGCTGTGATTTCTATGCTCCACCGATGTGGGAGCCAGCCTGTGTTGTAAATTTGTAGACGGAATTGATCTAGTGAGAGTCTCTAGATGGGTTGATGTGTGCCCTACTTGTGATTCAGTGTTGAGGGCGAGACCCTCGTGATTTCAGGTGTTTTGATATGTTGAGACTGGGCTGTGTACTGCGGTGAGAGTTATATCAGTATAAGATCCTTGCGAGTCTTTTATATTCTTTCATTCTCTCTTGTTAGATGTTTTGTCGATTTGTGTTTTAGAAGAATTTGTGCTAGTTTGATTTGTTTGTTCGTTCCCTTATGTGTTTCCTTTCTCATATTCAGTCATTTCCGTTCTATGCTTCTTGAGTTTTAGCTTGTGGGGTGTGTACCCGTTCGTATTGGTTGAGACTTGGTTGTTCGGTTGTTTTGGTATGCGGATCTCGTGGTTATTGCATCATCGCCAGTGTTGTGGAGGTTTGAAAAGAGTTCCTATTGGATATGAGGCTTATGGCCGGTACAGATTTGATCTCAGGCAAGTATTGCTATCAGAAATGATATTGTGGGCCTATGGGTGATGTGTCATGTTGCGTGGTTGTTCCCTGTGTGTGTTGGCTTGTATTGAAATAGCTGGTTGAGACTGACACCGGATATGGATTTAGGATCGGGTCTTTTGGGAACGGATGGAAGGTGAGAATTCTGGCTTGAAGGCCTATTGGTATTGTTAGAAAGGTTAAATTTCAGTTGAGATGGTGTCGTCAGGCTTAAGTGGATTGGGGTGACGTGGGATCACCCGCGGGTGTATGTTGGAAGTGCGCACTCAGTGACTTGAAGACTCCAGGTATGTTCTCTATGCTCGTTCGAGGACGAACGAATGCTTAAGTGTGGGAGGATGTAACGACCCGACCGGTCATTTTTAGAATTTACGCCCCGATCCCCCATTAACTGTTTCCCCTAAGTTCATTTCTGCTATTTTGGTTTGCCGGGACGTTCGGTGTTGAGTTTTGGAGAGTTTTGGGACACTTAGTCCCTAAATGAGAGCTTAAGAGTTGAAAAATGGTCCGTAATCAGAATAGTGTGAAGGCGACCTCGGAATGGAAATTCGATGGTTCCGTTAGCTCCGTTAGGTGATTTCGGGGTTGGGAGCGTGTTCAGAATGTATTTTGGAAGTCCGTAGCTAATTTAGGCTTGAAATGCCGAAGTTTGAATGTTGGAAGTTTCCGGTCCGATAGTGAGTTTTTGATCCGAGGGTCGGAATGGAATTCTGGAAGCTGCACTAGCTCCGTCATGTCATTTGGGATGTGTGTGCAAAATTTCAGGTCATTCGGACGTGGGTTGGTTAGGTTTTTGATCGAAAGCGTATTTTGAAGATTTGGAAGTTCACAAGCTTGATTTTTGGTTTGATCCGTCGTTTCGATGTTGTTTTATGTGATTTGAAACTTCGAGCGAGTCCGTGTTAGGTTATTTGACTTGTGTGCGTGATTAGTCGGGGTCCCGGGGGCCTCGGGTGTGTTTCGGGTGGGCTACGGATCCTTTTCTTCTATTTTTGAACTGCTGAACTGCCGCTTCTGATATCCTTCTACGCGATCGCGAAGCCTCTCCCGCGATCGCGAAGGTATAATTTTCCTTACTTCGCGTTCGCATAGGCAACCCCGCGTTCGCATAGAGCAATTTCTGGAACCTCATAATTTCCTTCAACGCGTTCGCACTCGTGCTTCCGCGATCGCGAAGCTCTGCTGGTCCCTTCTCTGCGTTCGCGTTCCCTTCATCGCGTTCGCGATGCACATTTCTGGGCCAACCAATTTTTTTTCCTCTACGCGATCGCGACCCTTGCTCCGCGATCGCGATGAACAATTAACTGGGCAGACACAATTTAATCGCAAATTCGAGGGTTTCATCATTTTATCACATTTTGACTTCTAGAGCTCGGTCCTTGGCGATTTTTTAAGGGATTTTCACCTGGGCAACTTGGGTAAGTACTTCTCATTCGATTTAGACCAATTTCCATGAATCTCCTCTTAATTTCATCCTTTAATTTCAGCTTTTGATGAAAAAATGGGTAGAACTTCATAGACCGAATTATTGAGTTTTGAGGGGGTGTTTGACCTCCGATTTGAGAGATTTTTATATGGTTAGACTCGTGAGAGTACGAGGGTTCTGAAAATGCTAAATTTATCCGGTTCCGAGATGTTGGCTTGAGGGGCGTTTTGGTCATTTTGCCTAATTTCGCGCTTTAGCTTTGAATTAAATAGTAGGATCAGTTGCTTGAGATGTTATTTACAATGTGTGATTTAATTGAATAGATTTGGGCCATTTGGAGTCGAGTACTCGTGGCAAGAACGTGGTTGCTAGTTGATTTTAGCCGGTTCGAGGTAAGTATCTTGCCTAACCTTGTGTGGGGGACTTCCCCTTAGGATTTGAGTCTTCTTTGTTGATTGTATTCCTTGCACGCGAGGTGACGAGTGCGTGCTCGGATTTATTTGCGGAAAATTGCCCCTTTTAGGCTCTTAGGTCCTTGTAATCACCGAATATGAAGTTGTTCTTGATACGATTGAGTTCCCTGTTATTAGTTCCACCTCTACACGACTTACTTGGAATTTATCTGCCTTTTTTTTGGTTATTCTTGTTGCCTAAATGACTTTTACTTGTTTAACTGTAGACATTTGCCCTTCTGTAGTCACATTATCATTCCTAACTGCTTGTCTTTATCTGGAAAGCATTACTTCTATCTCTCGTGTAATTAATTGGTCTTAATTGGAAAGAAGTTAGATATCCTATGTTTAGTCGATACTTCCTTAATTGTAACTACTTGATCCATGTTAACTTCCTTGTTGTAGAACTGAGTATTATGGAATCGTTGTTTCGTATTATTTCTCCCTTGTTGAGTTGTTCTTATTGCGCTTAGTATTTCCCTGTTACAGTTATCCCTTGTAAGTTAGTTGTACCGTCTTTTGGTGAACGGAATCTCTTGAGTTGATTCTCCTGCTTTGTTCCTGTATATATATATATTGTCATTTGTTGATATTGTGAGGCACAAGGTTTCTGCCGTGCGGTTGTTGATACTGTGATGCACGAGGTTTCTGCCGTGCGGTTGTTGATATTGTGATGCACGAGGTTTCTGCCGTGCAGTTGTTGATATTGTGATGCATGAGGTTTCTGCCGTGCGTTTGTTGATATTGTGATGCACGAGGTTTCTGCCGTGCAGTTGTTGATACTGTGATTCACGAGGTCTTTGCCGTGCTATTGTTGTCATTGATGTTTTGCACATGCGGCGTAATAAGGCGGGATATGCTATATGCTTATATGTGGGTTGCGCATGTGGCGGAATAAGGTGGGAACATTGTGATGCACGTGTGGCGAAATAAGGCGGTGCTTATTATGTTACTAATTGCATACATGGCGTAATAAGGTGGACTATGTCAGGGGTTGATTGTAAAGAATTGTGACGGCCTGTGGAGGCATTCCTATTTGTTTTATATTGTGATTGTGGGTTGCTTACCTGTATGAGCGTTGCCGCTTGGAAGTTGTGAGGAAACATTCGTACGTGCGGTCCGTTCCCCTTTTTATGTTTTCTAATTGGTAGAATTCTTGTTAAACACTTGCACAAGCATACATGTAGCCGAACACTCCTATTAGAGGTGAATTCCTCCTGATTTTTGCTAAGGGTGGAGGTACGCCCTCGTTATCCACTATATTTGGGAGAGTGGCCCTAGTTAGCCAGTTAGTGGTCAGTATGACCATGAGATTGATGGGGCACAGGATGCCAATTGTTAGATTTCAGATGCTGGGTCTTCGCGAGTTGTGGTTTGTCCGAGACTTGGTGAAATTGTGGAAAGAGTTGGATAAGACCTTTGTGAACATCATTGTAGGATATGAGTTATTGACTTGTTTTCCCCTTGCTGTGTTGTGACCTTAGGATTTGGATTGTGATTCTGCTGTCATTTCGTATCCTCATTTATTATATTCTCGTTGTTACTGGTTGTATTTTTTTTCCTTATTGTGAATCGTAGCATTCTTGGTCATTCATGCAGTCTTTACATATTTATGTTGTTTCCATTATTCCTATGATTATACTGTTTATTGACCGGTAGGTGCTTTGGCTATTCCTCGTCTCTACTCCACCGAGGTTAGTCTTGATACTTACTGAGCACCGCCGTGGTGTGCTCATGCTACTCTTCTGCACATTTTTTGTTGTGCAGATACAGGTACTCCCACTTAGTTCTGTCAGCCTTGGAAGGAGGCGTATCGGTAGAGACTTCGAGGTATATCTGCTACGTCCGCAGACCGAGGAGTCCCTTTCCAGCTTTCTGTAATAAGTATAGCTCTTTCAGTATTTCTCCTTTGTATAGATATTCTTGAGTCAGAGCCTTTTTTTGTATCCCTTAGCTTGTGATTTGTGAGTTTCCGGGTTCTGGGAATTGTTTTAGACCTGTGATGTTGAGTTGTACTTGCCATGCGGCATTCAATACAGTTTCCTTTAGATATTTGATTTAATTTTCTCTATTTTTCCGAAATTATTATATCTTCTGCAATGTTAGGCTTGCCTGGTCATGGGGACCAGGTGCCATCATGACATGTTCACCTGAAAGTTGGTGAACTAGGGTCGTGACATTCTTTCATCAAGGCCCAAGCCGGGCCAGAAAGGTACATGCCTGAAAGGCTGACATATTCAGAATTGCGCAAGGAGAGTCCGAGTTATTAAGGGAGTTCGTCACCCAATTTACAAAGAAAGAATGTTGCTCCCTGCTGTCCCAGATGAATGGGCAGCTGAAGCACTCACCAAAGGATTGAATCCGAGAAGTTCTAACGTTTCCTAGAAATTGAAGGAAAGCCTGCTTGAGTTTTAAGAAACGACTTGGGTGGACGTTCATAACCGGCACAAGTCAAAATTAAGGATAGAAGATGATCAGGTTGGTTTCCACTATCGACCAAAGGACGAGAGTGTCACGACCCAAATCCTAACCTGTCGTGATGGCGTCTATCGTGGTACTAGGCAAGCCGACATTTCCAAAATTTAATAGAAAATGAATAAAAGTAGTTTTAAATGACAAAGTTCTCATAAATAGGGTAAAAACCCAAAACACAGATGCGGATAACAACTCCCAAATCGGGGTGTTACTGAGACCATGAGCACTTATACATCACCAGTTTAGAAAAGAAATATCCATGAAAGTCTGGATCAAATACAATAAAAGAAAAGATAAGGAAGGGAAAGAAGGACTTCGAATGCCGGGCAACTACCTCGTAGTCTCCAGCGATCAGCTGAACAAAATATCAACACCCACCGTATCCAGAAACACTTGGATCTGCACACGATGTGCAGGGTATAGCGTGAGTACAACCAGCTCAGTAAGTAACAAGACTAAATAAAGAACTGAAGATAGTGACGAGCTATACAATTATAGTTCCTTTTCAGTAGTCTCAATAAGGAAAAGTATACATGCTTTCAAATCCGGCAATTTAAGTCAAATCAGTTTATACATGACAAATTCAGGTAAAAATTGGACATAATATCTCTCAGAAGTTTCAAAATAATGATAAATGGAAACTATGTACAACAATAATGAAATCAAATACAACCTCTCAAAGATACAGTCACTCAGTCCTCCCAATCACTCCAACCTCACAATCACTCTTTCCTCATAGTCACTCAACACATATCACTCGGCACTCGCACTTAGTAGGTACCTGCTCACCGTGGGTGTGTATAGACTCCGGAAGGGCTCCTTCAGCCCAAGCACTATATCAAGCCAATCATGACATAAATCAATGAAACATGTTGTGGCGTGCAGCCCGATCCCATAAACATCCTAACAATTAGACCCTCGGCCTCACTTAGTCACTAATCTCTTCAGTGTCTCGGGCTCTCAGAAATCAGAAAAACAACCCAAACAGAAATGATGTAATGTATCAACAAGAAACAAGAAGAGACTGAGATATGATATGCAAGTAAAACTAAGACTGAGTACAAATAGCATTTAGCATGTAATTCAATAGGTAACACTGCCTCCGTGGGTCCCAATAGTACCAACACATAGCCTGAATATAAATTCTAACATGATTTACAGTGCAAATCTCAATAACACATGGAGCACATATAGCTAACAATAAGTTATTCAACTTTACAGTTCCACGGAATGGACCAAGTCACAATTCCTACGGGCACGCCCACACGTCCGTCACTTAGCATGTGCGTCACCTCAAAACCAATCACATAACACAAAATCCAGGGTTTAATACCCTCAGAACCAGATTTAGAATTGTTAATTACCTCAATCCGAGCTGAAACTCTACTCCAATACGCCTTTGCCTCGAAAATCAGCCTCTAAATGTCCCAAATCTAGCCACAAGCAGTACAATACAATCAATATGAGCTAAAGGAATCAATTCCACAAGAAAACACGAAATTATAAGTCAAAATCTGAAATCAGCTAAAAGCCGGCCCTCGGGCCCACGTCTCAAAATCTAACAAAAGTCAAAAAACCCGAAAGCCCATTCAATCACGAGTCTAGTCATACCAAATTCATCAAAATCCGGTACCAAATAGCGACTCAAATCCCCAAAATCAACTCTCTAAATCCCTATACTCAAACCCCCAAATCACACCTCAAAAACACACCAACCAGGTGGGAAAATCAATGGGGAAACGTAATTATTGATAAAATTTAACCAAAAGTGACTTACCTTAATAATCCCTTCGAAATCTCTCTAAAAATTTTCCCAATTCCGAGTTCAAAATGTTAAAATGAAGCCAAAATTGCGAACCCTAGCATTTATATGTTCTGCCCAGTCAAACTGCACCTGCAGTACCAAAATCCGCTTTTGCAGTAAAAACTCCGCACCTGCGGAAGTCACTTAACTTACTTGGGCTTGCACCTGCGCTCTAGGTCTCGCACATGCGGAGGCCCTTCTGCGTCCCATGATCCGCTTCTGCGGAAATAGCCTACACCTCTCACTCCGCTTCTGCGCCCTCCTCGCCGCATCTGCGATCTCGTAGGTGCGGAAGAATCTTCGCACCTGCGACCTTTGCTCATATCTTCCTTGCCCAGTTCTGCGTCTTCCTTCCCACTTGTCACGATCCGGATTTCCCACCCTCGGAAGTCGTGATAGCACCTACTAGTGAAAGCTAGGCAAGCCAACCAATTGAATTATTCACCTGGTTTCTATTTTTAATTCAGTAACAATTTAGAACCAACAATTAATAAACAACATAATTTAATAGGCGGAAGACTAAATTTCAAAGTTTTAATAGTGCTACCAATATCAATCCATAACAATCTACCCAAGATTGGTGTCACTACTTCACAGACTGTCCAAGAGTACTAAAAATAAAGGTCTGAAAGAAATAATACAACACTGTCTCTGGAAATACAAGAAAGAAACAGGAATAATAGCTAGGAGGAGATGCCAAGGCCTGCGGACGCCTGCAGGACTACCTCGGGTCGCCTGATGAACGCGGAACAACAATCTCACTGCGGTCCGTAATCTACAGCACTGGGATCTGCAGAAAAGAGTGCAGAGTGTAGTATCGGCACAACCGACCCCATGTGCTGGTAAGTGCCTAGCCTAACCTCGATGAAGTAGTGACGAGGCTAGGACCAGACCAAGTAAACCTGTGCAGATAAATCATAGACAACGGAAAAATAAAAGCAGAAATGTACAGTCAAGGATGGGAGGGGGAAACATGCTGCAGGGAAACAACAAATGATAACAGGAGAACAACAGGTAAACATAAGAAACACCATAACTCAATTTTCAACAAGAATCAGAAATCAAACAAGCGCACGGCATCACCCTTCGTGCTTTTACTCTCACCCTCACCATAAAAATCAATATAAACTGTACGACATCACCCTTCGTGCTTTTACTCTCATCCTCACCATAAAATCAATATAATCGGCACGGAATGGTACATCGTGCGGCACGGCATCACCCTTCGTGCTTTACACTCTTCCTCACAAAAATCATACGCGGCATCACCCTTCGTGCTTTAACACTCTCTCACCAAAACAATGCATGGCATCACCCTTCGTGCTTTACACTCTTCCTCACCCAAACAACAAACACAAACAATAAGGGCAAGAAAATAAATGTATCATAATAAGATCCCGGCAAGGGAACAATATCAAAACAACAACATTCCGGCAAGGGAACAATACCATAATCCTCTTCTCGTTTTCACATTTACTTCACAACTCGATTCACAATTTGAGCCAATGCTCTATATTGTTCAATTGCCAATTATTCTTTCACAATTCACTTCACAACTTGAACCAACGCTCCTCAATGTTCAAATATTACCATTTCTTCCACAAACTTTTCCCAACAATAGAAATCATCACAAAAGGGCATAAACAATTCAAACGGAGTCATAATGATCATAATATAAGACTCACGGCATGCTTGACACCAACGTATAGATACTCGTCACCATGCCTATACGTCGTACTCAACAAATAACACATAGCAAATAGGACACAACTCCTAATCCCTCAAGCTAAGGTTAGACCAAACACTTACCTCGATGCCACGAACACAATTCAAGCCTCAACTCTCGCTTTACCTCTTGATTTCACCACCAACTCGCTCGTATCTAGCCACAAGTTACTTAATTATATCAATAAATGCTAAATGAAACAATTCTAATGCATGGAAATAAGTTTTCTAAAGTTTTTCCCAAAAAGTCAAAAATCGCCCCCGGCCCGCTTGGTCCAAACCCGAGATTCGGACCAAAACCCGATTACCCATTCACCCTCGAGCCCGGATATATAATTGGTTTTGGAATCCGACCTCAATTTGAGATCTAAATCCCCAAATTTCAATATTCTTAGGTTTTACCCAAAATTCCCAATTCCACCATGAAAACCCTAGATTCTAGGATGAAATCTTGTAAAAAGAAGTTAAGGAGTAAAGAAAATGAGTTAGAAATCACTTACTAATGTTTTGGAGAAGAAAGAGTGTTTGGAAAATCGCCTCTTACGTTTTTAGGGTTTTGAAAAATGAAAAATAACTGAAAGTCCCGTTTAAATATACCCCTCTCAGACCCTCTCCACGGACCGCACAAAAAGGATTGCGGCCGCGGAGCTCACCGCGGAGAATGTTGACTGCAGTGATATGCTTTAGTATTTTGGCCATAACTTTCTCTATAGATGTCCAAATTGTGATTTCCTTACCTTTCTGGAAACTAGACACGAAGGATCTTTTCTAAATCATCTCAAAATTCCGTGTAGATCAAAAGATATAGGCTTCCGAAGTCAGACCAGTGAACCTGCGGATTCTTCCTCACCGCGGATCGCACAAAATCGAGTGCAGCCGCAAAGCCCCCACCGCGTACCGCACAAAATCCTTTGCGGCCGCAAAGGCCCCTCCGCGGAAGCACTAAATTATTGCGGACCGCACTAGCGGGTTCAGAGATTTGCAACTTCTCTGAACCTGCTACAACTATGTTTTAAGCCTAAAACATCCCGGAACCTACCCGAAACTCACCCGAGCCCTCGGGACTTCAAACTAAATGTGCATACTAACTCAAAAACATCATATGGACCTACTTGTGCGATCACATCATCAAAATAACATGTAAAACCATGAATTAAACCTCAAAACTCATCATTTTCATCAAGAACACTTAAAGTTCATAACTCTTCAACCGGAAGTCCAACTCACGTCAAATAAACTCCGTTTTTCACCAAATTTCACAGTTATCATTTAAATACTATAACATGTTTGTACCGGGCTCCGGTACCAAAATACGGGCCCGATACCCATGGTTTCAAACATTAATTCTTTTCTTCATTTCTTAGATAATTCAGCAAAACAATTTCTTTCAAGAATTGATTTCTAAGGCTTGGGACCTCGAAATTCATTTCCGGGCATACGCCCAAGTCCCATATTTTACTGCGGACCTCCCGGGATCGTCAGAACACGGATCCGGGTCCGTTTGCTAAAAATATTGACCAAAGTCAACCATAATCAAATTTTAACTCTAGAAATTTCTATTCCTCATATTTTCACATAGAAGGCTTTCCGGATATAGGTTCGGACCACACACCCAATTCGAGGTGAGGTAAAAAGGAGGTTTTTAGGCCTCGGAACACTGAATTTATTTCTAAAACAAGTGATGACCTTTTGTGTCATCACATCCTCCACCTCTAAAAAAACCGTTCATCCTCGAACGGACATAAGAAGGAAGTACCTGAGTCGGGAAAAACATGGGGATAACGGCTCCGCATATCGGACTCGGACTCCCAGGTCGATGCCTCAGCAGGCTGACCTCTCCACTGAACACGAACAGAAGGGAAACTCTTCGATCTCAACTGACGAACCTGCCGGTCTAGAATAGCTACCGACTCCTCCTCATATGACAAGTCCTTGTCCAACTGAACAGTGCTGAAGTCTAACACGTGGGATGGATCGCCGTGATACTTCCGAAGTGTGGACACATGAAACACTAGATGCACGGCTGATAAGCTCGGCGGCAACGCAAGTCTGTAAGCCACCTCTCCCACTCAATCAAGAATCTCAAACGGGCCAATGAACCTAGGGCTAAGCTTGCCCCTCTTCCAAAATCGCATCATGCCCTTCATAGGCGACACCCGAAGAAACACCCGCTCACCGACCATGAATGCCAAATTGCGAACCTTACGGTCGGCATAACTCTTCTGCCTGGACTGAGTGGTACGAAGCCTATCCTGAATGATCCTGACCTTGTCCAAGGCATCCTGCACCAGATCCGTACCCAACAACCGAGCCTCTTCTGGCTCAAACCATCTAACCGGCGACCGACACCGCCTACCATACAACGCCTCATAAGGAGCCATCTGGATACTCGACTGGTAGTTGTTGTTGTAGGCAAACTCTGCTAAAGACAAGAACTGATCCCACGAGCCTCCAAAGTCAATTACACAAGCTCGGAGCATATCCTCCAAAATCTGAATAGTTCGCTCGGACTACCCGTCCGTCTGAGGATGAAACATTGTGCTCAACTCAACCCGTGTGCCCAACTCCCGCTGAACTGCTCTCCAGAAATGTTAGGTAAACTGCGTACCTCGGTCCGAAATGATAGACACGGGCACACCATGAAGGCGAACAATCTCCCGGATATAGATCTTCGCTAGCCTCTCAGAAGAATAGGAGACTGCCACAGGAATGAAATGCGCTGACTTGGTCAGCGTATCAACAATAACCCACGCTGCATCGAACTTCCTCTGAGTCCGTGGGAGTCTAACAACGAAGTCCATAGTGATACGCTCCCACTTCCACTCAGGAATCTCAATCTTCTGGAACAGACCACCAGGTCTTTGATGCTCGTACTTAACCTGCTGACAATTCAAACATCGAGCCACATATGCAACAATTTCCTTCATTCTCTTCCACCAATAATGCTGCCACAAATCCTGATACATCTTGGCGGCGCCCGAATGAATAGAGTACCGGGAACTATGGGCTCTAAAATCAACTCCCGGAGCCCATCCACACTAGGCACACAAACTCGACCCTGCAGCCTCGAAACTCCATCATCTCCTAATGTAACCTACTTGGAACCTCCGTGCTGCATCATGTCTCTAAGGACACACAAATGAGGATCATCATATTGCCGATCTCGGATACGCTCCAATAAAGAAGAGCGAGCAACCGTGCAAGCTAATACTCGGCTGGGCTCAGAAACATCCAACCTCATGAACTGATTGGCCAAAGCCTGAACATCCAGAGCAAGCGGTCTCTCACCGACCGGAATATACGCAAGACTGCCCATACTGGCTGACTTCCTACTCAAAGCATCAACCACCACATTGGCCTTTCCCGGATGATATAAGATGGTGATGTCATAGTCTTTTAAAAGCTCCAACCACATTCTCTGTCTCAAATTTAGCTCCTTCTGCTTGAACAAGTATTGCAAACTCTTGTGATCCGTGAACACCTCACATGCCACGCCATACAGATAATGCCTCCAAATCTTCAGCGCGTGAACAATGGTGGCTAACTCCAAATCATGGACCGGGTAGTTCTTCTCGTGAATCTTCAACTGACGCGAAGCATAAGAAATGACCTTGCCATCCTGCATCAATACCGCACCAAGTCCAATACGAGATGCATCACAATAAACTGTATATGGCCCTGAACCTGTGGGCAAAACCAACACTGGCGTCGTAGTCAAAGCTGTCTTGAGCTTCTGAAAGCTCGCCTCACACTCGTCCGACCACCTGAACTAGGCACCCTTCTGGGTCAACCTGGTCATCGGGGCTACAATAGATGAAAACCCCTCCACAAACCGACTATAATAGCCTGCCAATCCCAAGAAACTCCAGATCTTTGTAGCTGATGTGGGTCGAGGCCAGTTCTTGACTGCCTCTATCTTCTTTGGATCCACCTGAATACCTTCTGCTGAAACAACATGACCCAAGAAAGCAACCGAACTCAACCAGAACTCACACTTCGAAAACTTAGCATACAACTGACTATCTCTAAAAGTCTGAAGAACCACTCTTAGATGCTGCTCATGCTCCTCCCGGCTGCGGGAATAAATCAAAATATCATCAATAAAGACTATCACGAATGAATCCAAGTAAGGCCTGAACACTCGGTTCATCAAATCCATGAAAGCTGCTGGGGCATTTATCAATCCGAATGACATCACCAAGAACTCATAATGCCCGTACCGAGTGCGGAAAGCTGTCTTAGGGACATCGGATGCCCTAATCCTCAACTGATGGTAGCCAGATCGCAAGTCGATCTTAGAAAACAGTTGGTCACACTGAAGCTGGTCGAACAAATCATCAATCCCCGGCAGTGGATACTTATTCTTGATTGTGACCTTATTCAATTGCCGGTAATCTATGCACATTCTCATCGATTCGTCCTTCTTCTTGACAAATAACACCGGCGCACCCCAAGGCGAGACACTGGGCCTAATGAAGCACTTATCAAGCAAGTCTTGCAACTGCTCCTTCAACTCTTTCAACTTAGCCGGGGCCATACGATACGGCGAAATAGAAATGGGCTGAGTGCTAGGGGCCAAATCAATGCAAAAGTCAATATCCCTGTCCGGTGGCATACCCGGCAGGTCTAAAGGAAATACCTCAGGGAACTCACGAACTACAGCACAGAATCAATAGAAGGGACCTCAGTACTAGAATCACGAACATATGCTAAATAAGCTAAATAATCTACAGTACTACACTCTGCACTCTTTTGTGTAGATCCCAGTGCTGTAGATTACGGACCGCAGTGAGATTGCTGTTTCGCGTTCATCAGGCGACCCGAGGTAGTCCTGCAGGCGTCCGCAGGCCTTGGCATCTCCTCCTAGCTATTATTCCTGTTTCTTTCTTGTATTCCAGAGACAGTGTTGTATTATTTCTTTCAGACCTTTATTTTTAGTAGTCTTAGACAATCTGTGAAGTTGTGACACCAGTCTTGAGTAGATTGTTATGGATTGATATTGGTAGCACTATTAAAACTTTGAAATTTAGTCTTCCGCCTATTAAATAATGTTGTTTATTAAATGTTGGTTCTAAGTTGTTACTGAATTAAAAATGGAAACCAGGTGAATAATTCAATTGGTTGGCTTGCCTAACTTTCACTAGTATGTGCCATCACGACTTCCGAGGGTGGAAAATCCGGGTCGTGACAGCACTTTTGTGGCCTCGCACCTGCGGTGCCCACTTCGCAGGTGCGATTACACCAGCAGTGGAAATTCTTCAGCAACTCTTCAACTTCAAAACTTAATCTGTTAATTATCTGGAATCAGCCCGAGGGCCCCAGGACCTTAACCAAACTCACCAACACGTCTTAAAACATCATACGAACTTAGTCGAATCCTCAAGGCACCTCAAACAACTCAAAAACATGAATCTCACATAGATTCAAGCCTAATGAACTTTGAAATTTCCAAATTCTACAAAAAGACGCCGAAACCTGTCTAATCATCTCTGATTGACCTCAAATTTTGTACACTAGTCACAAATGACACCACTGACCTACTCCAACTTCTGGAATCCCAATCCGACCCCGATATCAAAAAGTCCACTCCTGGTCAAACTTCTCAAAATTTCAATTTTCGGCATTTCAAGCCTAATTTCACTACGGACCTCCAAATTACAATCCGGATATGCTCCTAAGTACAAAATCACCCAACAAAGCTAACAGAACTATCAAAATTCAATTCCGGGGTCGGTTACACATAATTCAACATCCGATCAACTTTTCCAACTTAAGCTTTCAATTATTAGACTAAGTATCTCAATTCATTTCGAAATCCTTTCAGACCCGAACCAACTAACCCGGTAAGTCATATAGCAGCTATAAAGAATATAAAGAGCACAAAATGGGGGAACGAGGCTACAACTCTCGAAACAACCGGCAGGGTCGTTACATCCTCCCTTTCTTAACAAATGTTCGTCCTCGAACAGGTCTAGAACCGTACCTGGAGCCACAAATAGGTGTGGATATCTACTCCGCATCTCCCGCTCGGTCTCCCAAGTAGCCTCTTAAACGGGATGACCTCTTCACTATACCTTCACTGAAGCTATATCCTTTGACCTCAACTTTCGAACTTGCCAATCCAAATGGCCACCGGCTCCACATCATAAGTTTTATCACCATCCAGCTGAACCGTGCTGAAATCCAAAACATGAGACGGATCATTGATATACTTCCAGAGCATAGAAACATGAAATACTAGATGCACACTCGACAAACTAGGTGTCAAGGCAAGCTTGTAAGCCACCTCCCCAATCTTATGAAGCACCTCAAACGGTCCAATGAACCGAGGCTCAAACTACCCTTCTTCCCGAACCTCATAACGCCCTTCATGAGTGAAACCTTCCGCAGAACCTTCTCCTAAAGCATGTAAGACACATCACGGACCTTCTTGTCAGCATAGCTCTTCTGTCTAGACTGCGCCATGCGGAGCCGCTCCTGAATTAGTTTAACGTTGTCCAATGCATCCTAAACCAAGTCAGTACCCAATGGCCTAGCCTCACCCGGCTCAAAACAACCTACCGGAGACCTACACTGTCTCCCATATAATGCCTCGTATGGAGCCATCTGAATGCTTGACTGATAGTTGTTGTTGTAAGCAAACTCTACAAGTGGCAGAAACTAGTCCCATGAACCCCCGAAATCAATGACACAAGCGCGTAACATGTCCTCCAATATCTGAATAGTGCGCTCGGACTGTCCGTTCATCTAAGGGTTAAATAGTGTACTCAACTCAACCTGGTTGCCCAACTCTTGCTACACGGCTCTCCAAATCTATCTCAAATGACGGAAACTGGCACACCATGAAAGGTGCATGTAAATCACAGCCAACCACTCTTAAGAATAAGTAGTACCTACTGGAAGAAAGTGCGCGGACTGATAAGTGGATATTTTGACTACTTATTAGCGCCTTTTAGCTTTCGTTTTAGTCCAAAAGCGTTTAATTGTGTTCCCAAAAACTAATGAAATATGCTTAATTGCAGAAATATTGGAAAATGATCCTCCAAGATGAAATCTAACTCAAGAAGGAGTGATCTGAACTCAAGGACAAAAACTGACACAAAAGCATAAAGTGCGGACCGCAGTATATCATCTGCAGCCGCAGATGTGCAGAAGAACTTATTAGAGATCTGTGAGAAGTGCGTTCTGCACATGAAATGTGCGGCCGTAGAAGCTAGGCAAGAGCTGAAGTTCAGAGAACCTGCATATCAAGTTCAACGGAAGTGTGGACCGCACAATTATTGTGCGGCCGCAGAAGATCAGCTATGCGGCCACAGTTACATTTATGCGATCCGCAAAAGAGCCATGTGCGGTCTCACTGAGAAATGTGCGGACCGCAGAAAGAGAGAGATGCGGCCAAAGTTCAGAATTATGCAGCTGCAAGATTCCAATCCTGTCAGGCTGAAGCAAAGTACGGACCACATATGGAATTGTGCGGCCGCAGAACCTCTGAAAGGGCATTTTTGATCGAAAATTCCAGCTTTGTATAAATAGAAGAGTTTCACTTTTTTAGATCAAGTTTTGACATCAGCAGCCATAGTAGACGTTTTTCTTTACTATCATAAGTAGTTTTTGCTATTTTGAGCTTTTTGAATATTGATTTCATCATTTTAATTATTAATAAAGGTTTAATTATCATCTCTTCTCCTATTTCTTCTATCTTAAGCATGAGTAGCTAGATTTTCAGTAGGGTTATGACCGCACCCTAGAGTGTAATCCTAACGGGTGTTTGATTAATTGCTTGTTTATGGTTGGGTGTATATTATTAAGCCTTGTTCTTGCTTTTAATTGTAGAATTAATAGTTTCAAACATTAGTCCATGCCTATTTGACTTAGTCTCTACTTGAGAAAGAGAGACCTAGTCTAGGAAAACTTGGCTAACAAAAAATTGGGTCAATCGAGAGATTGATAAGCCCAATTAAAGGGCTGAACCTAGAGATAGTAAAACCCGACTTGAGCTTTGTATCAACCGCTTTGTTCAATACCCATTTGGACTTTAGAAATCCAAATTGGGCAAAATCACTCTCTGACCGAGAGGTATTGAGTGAGTACTCAAGTGTTGATGGCTATAATACACCCCGACCAATAAAACAAGCTTTAAGGTTTACAACCCGTTAGGCAAACACCTAGGTGAAGGTCATAGCCCTAGGCCTTTTATATCACTTGAAAAACAACAAAAACAATTTCCTAGTTTCAATTCTTAGTTGGTAATCTTAGTTTAAATTAGACTTAGAAACAACCCAATTTTGTGGAAGTGCAATTTGAGATAATTCAAACTCGTTAACTATAATATATACTCCTAAGTCCCATTCATAGCTCCCTATGGAAAATCGACCCCGGCTCCTTGTTGGGTATTACTATTGCATCGACCGTATCACAACCTTAAATAGAGGTGTGACTTGGATGAGATCAATTTTTGGCGCAGTTGCGGGGGAGCATAAAAACCGATTTAGCTATATATTGTGTTTTGTGTGTGAATTATCTTCTTTTCTTTCCGTGCTACTGATTTTTGTGAATCAATTGTAGGCGCAACAATGACCCTCAGTAATGATCAGCTCGAAAACATGCCTTTGGGGGATGTGGGCGTGGAAGATGACCAAGTTGAAGAGGTTCCTCTTGAACCTTAAGAAAATAGAAGAGGCCGACCACCTCAAGACAACATCCCAGTTCCACCCCCACCTCCACCAAGAGCGGCTCCACACTAGGTGTTGTCGAACGAAGGGTATGCAAGTGCCATAGTCCCGCCCCGCATTAGGGCGGGCAACTTTCAAATCACGAATGTAATGCTCACATTGCTAGAGAAACAAGGATTCTTCACCGGGGCTCCGAGTCAAAATGCATACAAACACTTGAAGGGGTTTGTGGACACTTGTTGGGGGAGTAAACAGACAAACGTCTCCGAGGATGATTTAAGGTTGAGGCTATTTCCTTTCTCTCTACAAGGGAAAGCCTTGGATTGGTGAGAGTTTTCCAAACTATTCCATCCATAAATGGGATGAGTTGGCGGAGAAATTTATTTCCAAGTTCTTTTCTCCCGGGCATATGGCTACTCTTAGAGACGATATTCTAGCATTCAAACAAGAGGCCAATGAGCTGTTGCATGAAATATGGGAGAGGTACCGAACAATGGTCAATGGGTGACCCAATAATGACATGACGGAGGCTATGATTCAACAAACTTTCTATCGGGGGATCAACATTATGAATCAATGCGTGGTCAACCAACTTGTCGGTGGAAATTTCATGACAGCGCTGTATGCGGAAGCTTGTGAGATTTTAGATGAAATGGAGGATACTTCATCGGCATGGCAAACTAGAGCAAATGTTCCTCAAGGTAATCAGAACATGATTCACCTACATAAAGAATTGCATGATCATGGGCAAGCCATTGCCGAGTTGATCACCATAATGAATCAATTAGCCAAGAGAAGACCAAAGGGTCCATAAGTGCAAAACCGTGTGGAGAATTATGTGCAAGAAGATAGTGGGTTAGATCAAGATGAATCTTACAATGAACAAGAGAAGGAAGTGCAATACGTGAACAACTTTCAAGGGCAAAGAAACAACTCTCAAGACCCGAATAAAAAATAATGGCGACCTCAAGGTAATCAAGGTAATTGGACTTTTAACAACCAAGGTAATTGGAGTGGTGGCAACAATCAAGGGAATTCGAATAATAACAATAATCAAGGAAATTGGAGTGGTGGAAATAACTAAGGCAATTGGAGTGGCAACAACCAAGGATATTGGGGAGGCAACAACCAACGGGGATGGAACAATAATCAAGGAAACGGGGGCCGGGCTTTCAAAGGCCCCCGATGTATCAACAACCGAGCAACCCGCCTCCTTATCCTTCCCATGGTCCAAGTTCTTCCAACAATGAGATGGGATGAATTGAGAGTATGTTCAAACAAATGACGGAGAAGAATGCCGACTCTGATGCCCAACTAGCCTCACACAACACATCAATTCGCAACTTGGAAGTTCAAATGGGGAAAATATCTCAAGCTCTAAACACTCGTCCTAAGAGGGCACTACCAAGTGACACGGTGGTGAACCCAAAGGATGGGAACAACACGGGACATGCCATGGCCGTTACTACATGGAGTGTAAGAGGTGGGGATGCACCCACCGCAAGTCAAATGAAGCTTGTGGATGATGAGCAAGTGCTACAAGAAGATGAGACCCAGGACAATGTGGTGCAAGCAAATGATAAAGTGCTGATTGATATTGATGACAATGTGGAGGAAGCTCAATAGGAAGTGAACCCGTCTAGAGATCACATTGTTGACGTACTGAAACTGGTAGTGCAAAAGGCTATGGCACCCATGACTAGGCCTCCTCCTCCATATCCTCAAAGGCTTGTCAAGCAAAATGGCGAGAATCAATCAAAAAGTTCATTGACATGCTGAAGAGTCTATCAAACAATGTGCCATTGGTTGAAGCTTTGGAGAATATGCCCCGTTATGCAAAGTTTATGAAAGATTTGGTGACAAAGAAGCGGTCGATGAATTGTGAAACAATAAAAATGACTCATCAAGTGAGTGCAATTTTACATTCCATGGCTCCGAAATTGGAAGATCCCGATGCTTTCACAATCCCTTGTACCATTGGAAATGCCGAGTTTGCTAAAGCTCTTTGTGATTTTGGGGCAAGTATCAAGTTGATGCCCTATTCGGTCTTCAAGACTTTGGGAATTGGGAAACCAAGACCCACATCTATGACATTATAAATGGCCTATCGTACCATGAAGAGACCATTAGGAGTGATTGAGGATGTATTGGTTCGTGTTGATAAATTCATTCTTCCGGCGGATTTTGTCATTCTCGATTGTGAGGTTGATTATGAGGTGCCGATTATTCTTGGTAGACCTTTCCTTGCTACGGGGAAGGATCTAGTTTATGTTGAAGCCAGAGAACTTGCTTTCCGGGTTGGTGATGAAAAAGTGGTTTTCCATGTGTGTAAGTCTATGAGGCAACCCAATAGCACTGAGGTGTGTTCTTTCGTGGAATTGGTGACCGATGTGATCATAGATGAAACAAGTGTTGTGATGAATGTTGTGACACATTGGAGGCCGTCTTGCTCAACCTGGATGACGAAGAGATAGAGGGTTTCATGGAATATGTGAAGTCTTTGCAAGGAATGGGGTCGTACACTTATGAGCCCTGCAAATTGTCCTTGGATCTTGAAAATAGAACAACTCCTCCAACAAAGCCTTCAATTTAGGAGCCTCCCATCTTGGAGTTGAAGCCATTACCTCCACATCTTCGGTTAATTCTTGGCCCTTCTTCTACTTTACCGGTTATTATTTCCTCTTGTTTGACTAACGTGCAGGAAGAATCTACATTGGCAGTGCTACAAAAGAGGAAGAAGGCTATTGGATGGACATTGGCGAATATTCGAGGGACAAGCCCCGCTTTTTGCATGCACAAGATTAACTTGGAGGAAGATGCCAAACCATCTATAGAACATCAAAGGAGACTCAATGAAGCCATGCAAGAGGTTGTTAAAAATAAGATCATCAAGTGGTTGGATGCCGGGGTTGTTTGCCCCATTTTCAATAGTTTGTGGTCTTCTCCGGTTCAATGTGTCCCAAAGAAAGGGGGCATGAAGGTGGTAACCAATGATAAGAATGAGTTGATTCCTACAAGAACGGTGACCGGGTGGAGAGTGTGTATAGACTACCGTAAGCTCAACAAAGTGATAAGGAAGGACCATTTTCTACTTCCCTTCGTAGACCAAATGCTTGATAGATTGGCTGGCTGTGCTTTCTATTGTTTCCTTGATGGGTATTCCGGATACAATCAAATTCTTATTGCTCCAGAGGATAAAGAGAAAACTACTTTCACATGTCCTAATGGTACTTTCGCCTTCTCGCGGATGCCATTTGGGTTGTGCAATGCACCAGCGACTTTTCAAAGGTGTATGATGGAAATAGTCACGGACATGGTGGAGGATTACCTTTAAGTTTTCATGGATGACTTCTCGGTGGTTGGGAATTCTTTTGATGATTGTCTCGCAAACTTGGATAAATTGTTGGCAATATGTGAAGAAACAAACTTGGTGCTTAATTGGTAGAAATGTCATTTCATGGTCGAGGAAGGCATTATCCTTGGCCACAAGATCTCAAAGAACGACATTGAAGTCGACAAGGCAAAGATTAAGGTGATTTCTGAACTTCCACCTCAAACTTCGGTGAAAGGCATGCGGTGTTTCTTAGGCCATACGTGATTTTACTGGCGTTTGATCAAGGACTTCTCTAAAGTGGTGAACACGTTGTTCAAGCTTTTGGAGAAAGATGCTAAGTTCCATTATAATGATGATTGCATGAGAGCCTTTGAATTGCTAAAGCTCAAGTTGACTACGACTCCCATTATCACCGTTCCAAATTGGAGTGTTCCGTTTGAGCTCATGTGCGATGCAAGTGATATAGCGGTAGGGGCTGTCTTGGGGCAATGCATCAACAAGTTTATTCATCCGGTCTATTATGCAAGTAAGACCATGAATAGTTCCCAAGTCAACTACACCGTTATAGAGAAAGAGCTTCTTGCCATTGTGTTTGCTATTGAGAAGTTCCGCCCGTACTTGATGGGTGAAAAAGTGATTGTCCATACGGATCATGCGGCACTTCGTTATCTTATGAGCAAGAAAGATTGCAAAGACAGGTTGATGAGATGGGTACTTCTGTTACAAGAGCTTGATATAGACGTCCAAGATCGAAAAGTAAGTGAAGACCAAGTGGCGGACCACTTGTCTCGTTTGGAGGAGGAGGGGAGGTCGCATGATGACCTTGAAGTCAATGACTCCGTCCCCGATGAGCAACTCTTAGCTATTTCAATAAAAGAGGTGTCATGGTTCAGGAATCTAGCAAATTTTCTTGCGAGTGGTATCATCCCGGATGAGTTCTCTTCTAACCAAAAGAAGAAGCTCAAGAGAGATTGTCAAGACTATTATTGGGATGAACCACACCTTTTCCGGATTTGTACAGATGGAGTGATTAGAAGATGTGTACCGGAGGAGGAACAATGTGAAATTCTTGGGGCTTGTCATTCGTCGCCGTATGGTGGTCACCATGGTGGAGCAAGAACGGCGGCCAAAGTTCTTAGTTGCGTCTTCTATTGGCCCACTCTTTACAAGGATGCAAGTGATCTCGTCAAGCATTGTGATGAATGTCAAAGGGCCGGTTGAATCTAAAAAAAAAATGAAATTCCCCTCACCACCATTTTGGAGATTGATATTTTCATGTGTGGGGTATTGACTTCATGGTACTTTTGTGAGTTCTTGTGGAAACACCTGCATCTTGGTCGCAGTTGATTATGTGTCCAAATGGGTCGAGGCCGTTGCTTTACCCAACAATGAAGTGAGAAGTGTGGAGGCATTTTTGAAGAAGAATATTTTCACAAAATTTGGTACTCCGTAGGCTATCATAAGCGATGGGGGGGGGGGGGGGTCATATTTTTGCAACAAAGCTTTCGACACCTTACTCACCATGTATAATGTCACTCATAAAGTCACGACTCCCTATCATCCACAAGCAAGTGGTCAAGTGGAAGTCTCCAAATTGGAGATAAAGAGTATTTTGTCCAAGATAGTGAATGCCAACTGGACGGATTGATCAAAGTAACTTGATGATGCTTTATGGTCTTATAGGATGACTTACAAAACACCTATCGGACTGTCTTCATACCGGTTGGTGTCCGGAAAAGCTTGTCTTATTCCGGTGGAACTTGAGCACAAAGCCACGTGGGCTTTAAAGAAGTTGAATCTTGAGTGGGATGTCGCCGCCAGCTTAAGGTTGGCATATTTGAATGAGTTGGATAAGTTTCGGTACCATGCATACACAAGTTCGTCCTTACACAAAGAGAATATGAAATACCTCCATGACAAGTACATTCGGAACAAAGAGTTTAAAGAAGGTGATCTTTTGTTGTTGTTCAATTCTCGGTTACGGATGTTACCCGGAAAGTTCAAATCTAAATGGAGTGGCCCGTTTGAGGTTGTGGGTGTGACACCCTTTGGTGCATTGGACTTGAAGAATAAAAATGATAAGGTGTTTAGAGTCAATGGTCACCGGGTGAAGCATTATTTGGGAAGAGCTGGTGATGGCCACGTCGTGGCAGTAATTCATTTCAAGTGATGGTAATATACGTCGTGCCGCGACGTTAAGTCAGACGCTTCTTGGGAGGCAACCCATGTTTCTTTTTCTATTTCTTCTTCTTTAGATAGGTCTTATTTTGTGCTAACTGGCTTTGAAGAGTGTAGCAGGAATGAGTGTGCTATACAGGGACCGTGCTTAGAAAAATTGGTTAAGTATGGAAATAGTGCGGACCGCACAATTTTGAACGCTATAGTAGAAGGCAATTGCGGCCGCACAACATGAGATGGAAAAATGCAAACTCTCTGAAGTTTGCTTGTTAGAGAAATAGCCAAAGTGCGACCGCACAAGGAAATCTGCGGTCCGCACCAAAATCTGCTGTTCGCACAAAAATCTGCGGTTGCACAGGTAATTCTGCGGACCACAGATCTACAAAGGGAATTTGAACAACAGGTAACAGAGTGCGGACCACACAAAGAATTCTGCGGTCACACTCGTCTCTTGAATCCTTAGCCAAACCCACTGAGTATAAATAGTATCCCTCATGCTATTGTTGAAACTTTCCAATCTCTGAGAAATCAAAACAAAGGATAAAATCTTTCACACTACTGATTCAATCATCTGCCACTTAATTAAGCATCTTTGATCACTCCTTAACACCACTTCATCACTGGTATGTTCAAATCATTTCTAGGATTCTTCAAATTTTCTTAGTTTAGTTTACTATCGGTTAGTTATTTTTAGACCATTTCTCAATTTCATATCTATGTGGGGAGTAAATTGTATTGGGTAAACTCCTAGTTGCTATTTTGGGGAATGGGTATTTGGTTGATAATGTTTAATTGCTACTACCATGTTCAATTTGTACATAAAATCGAAACCCTAAAGAACTCTGCCCGATTAAATTTTGAAATGTGCGGCCGCACAAGGAATTGTGCGGTCTACAGAAGTATAGGTTAGGACATTTGGTTTGGCAAGATTGTGCGAACCGCACTTAAAATTGTGCGGTTTGCAAAAATTCAACCGCGGCCGCAGAAAAGTATGTGCGGCCGCAGATCAGGGCATTCTCTGTCTTTAAAGAGTTGCCATTTTTAAGGTACCCACTGTGCGGCCGCACTCAAAAATGTGCGGACCGCACTTCAGATGTGCTGTTGCACTCAAAATTGTGCGGACCGCACTTCCCCACCCTGCAACATGTTTTGTTCTGCAACTTTCTACTTATCTGCACTTGAACTAGAACTGACTTCTGCTGCTATTTGTTGCAGAAAATGGTTAGATCATGTTGTCGTGGTGATACATCAAAGGGGAGGCAAGGGTATCTCCCGAGGCCGAGGCAAGAGTACCTCCCGAGGCCGAGGCAAGAGTACCTTACCACTCGCCCTTCAAAGAGTTATATCCAAAATGGTGATAGTCGGCCGAGGTAGAGTTGTAGAGCTCGCTGAATCAAGTTCTTATGTACCATCTAGGGAAGCATCAGAGGGCGACTCTGTGCAAGAGCATCCTGCTATTCAATCACAGCCACATCAGCTTCAGGGGAGATTTTAACTCCGAGATGAACCTTCCACCTCAGAGAGCACTTCCGAGGGTTCGGAAGGTGACAGTCAGGCTTCAGAACCCTCATCTACATATGCCCCCCCTCACGCACCAGCTACTACAGTAGGACTGGATGATATCTCGCATGGTGGCCGAAGGGTGATACCAGAGTTTCCGGCCTTGAAAGGTCGAATAAGAAAGAAATTTGGGAAGATAGGTTCGTCAGTGTAACTACATTCAATAGTTTCCGAGAGTGGTGTCCGTCGAGATCGCTCACTCTTGAGCGTCAGTTCTTGTTGAAAGCCTTGATAAATACAACCCGGTGGTGTTGAGACAATACCAGAAGTGGAAGGAGTGGACATGGTTCACTCAAAGTGTGGGAGATTCCAAAGAGTACTTGGTCCCGGAGTTTTACGCCAATGTGGCGCCCATAAAGAAAGGGACCAAAGTGACGAAAGTGATAAAATTAAAGGTGAGATTTGATTAGAACACCCTGAATGCATATTTAGTGTTTGAGGATGTGGAGCCTGTGCAATATCTGGAGAAATTAGCACTGGGAGATGCAACTCGCCCGTGGCTAGCTGAGATTCTTGCATCTTCGGGGCTGCCTCCAGTATGGATCACAGCAGGGGTTCCTATTTAGCGGAACACCGTAAATTTTGAGTTAAAGGGATGGAAGAAGTTTGTGTGTAGCAGACTAGACCCGTGCCAAAATGAAACAAATCTTCCAATTCCGCGGGTAGTGATAGTCACCTCTTTCATGGCTGGGTACCTAATCAACGTGGGTGCCGTGATGTCGGCCAACGTCTTTAGTTGCAGGCAAGGTGACACCTCCTACCCGTATCCCATCACTATCACGGAGTACCTTACGGATGCGGGGGTGGAGTAGAAGAATTTTGACACAAAGGTTCGGGCAAATAAGCCTTTCACTTGGTATTCTCTGATGGACCCGAGGAACCCAAAGAAAAAGGGTCAGCTGACTACTACCGTAGGCCAGTCTGATGAGCCTTCGGTGGTAGCTGCAGAGTCAGTAGACATGCCTTTCACTTCAGCAGTGCTTTCTACCAGTGCAGATGCCCTGCCTCCACCTCCTTCTTCAGGGCCTTCAGCATCAGTTCCCTCCACCTCGACTTTAAGGCCGGTGCCTATGCTCGCTCATCCACTATCTGTGCTGCGAGTCTCCTAGACACTGGCGAGCCTCAACAACTGGATGCAGACAGCTACTGCAAAGCTATTTGACTTATCTAGTGCTGTTGCAGCACAGTCATCCACCCCGGCACCCCAGATTCCTCCGATAGTGGAGGATACATTAAAGAAGATTTTGGAGAACCAGAACACCATCATGAACACATTGGTAGCACATGGAGCAGTGATTGAGGATCTTGGGAAGCAGGTGAAGAAGATGAAAAAATCCCAGGCATCCAAGAAAGCAGTTGAAAGGATGAGGAGAGAGGTGACTAGGATAGCAACAGCTGGTGACCTTCCAATTGATATGCTGATGGAGAGAGATCCAGCAACACAAGTAGATCCAGCAGCACCATCAACTTCAGTGGCACCATATGGCCAGTCTAAGGAGCCAAACCTGGCTGCTGACACTGCCGAGGTGGTGCAATAGATGTTCACCAATCCAGCTGCTCCTAGAGCCGAGGATGATGAGATCTAATTAGAGGAGACTGAGGGCGGTGAAGCTTCTATGGACACAGAGATGTCCAAGGCCACATAGGGAGTTCTCTTACTCTTACCCTTCCTTATACTTATTTTGTTAAGCATTGGGGACAATGCTTACTTTTATTCGGGGGGGGGGGGGGGTGAGTTTATTTGATATTTGGATGATTTGACATTTGGCTTGTAATAACTGCTAATGTTTTCCTTTTTCTTTTTATTATGTATATATTGTTCTCTTTGTCTGTATTGATGTATATATTTTCTCTTTTTCTCTCTCATTATGTATATTCATTTATGCTTTCAGTATCTTGCTTTGTAGCTTCATTATTTTGTTTTCTTATTAGTCATTATTTAATTCAGTAGCTTCTTGTTTAATCTAATAGCTTCTTTTTAATCTAGTAGTTTCTTTTTATGTTTAAGTGGAAAATAAGCCTTTCGTTTTCTCAATGCCATAGTTCATTCCAAAGGTAGTTTTTGTGTGAACCTGGTGATTCTTCCCAACGTTGGATGGCATCACAACCTTCTTAAGGGATTGAGTCCATTTTTGGTGTTTAGGTAAGAATAGTAGTAATAATAAACAAAAATACCTAATTGAGTCGGACTCGAAGAGACAAACATGCTTCACTTGGTACCAACACACTTAACTACGTGCTTATGATCAAAAACAAGTTCTTGGAAAGAAATATCTCTAGTTAGTGACCTTTTGACATGCCAAAAGGTATTTTTGTTCCAAGAACTTAGGTAAAGATGCCTCAAAGAGTTGGAGTGCTTAAGGAAAGATGAACCCGTTCTATTACAACATATCCAACCTTAGCCCAAAAGCGTCCATTGCATTCTGGAAAAATCCCTATGTGATTTCAAGCTTACATTAGAGGTGATATACTTGAGGGGCAAGCCTATGGTACTTAGAGCCGTACTTGCGACATTGTTTTGAGAGAGATGAGCGAACCGTTCACAATCCTTTGAATTGACTGCTACATTCTTAAGTGAGATATGCTAACGGAGAGTAGAGGAGGAGGAGTTTGGGATACACAATGAACTACATGAAAGAGCGAGCTTCCTTGATGAATAAAGTCAACTCTTGATGGTCAAGTGTCACATTAGAACTATTTGTGCTTAAAAGTTCAAATAATTACCTTGTTGATAATTCATAAGTGTTGTGTGTAATTGTTGGTTCCAATTGATGTGTGATTGATGCATCTTTGATTAGCTGGAATAGCTCTTAACTTGTGGAGGTGAAAGTTACCTTATTTGCTTAAGACAAGCAAAAGCTTAAGTTTGGGGGAGTTGATAACTAGGGATTTTGACTACTTATTAGTGCCTTTTAGCTTTCATTTTAGTCCAAAAGCGTTTAATTGTGTCCCCAAAAACTGATGAAATATGCTTAATTGCAGGAATATTGGAAAATGAGCCTCCAAGATGAAATCTAACTCAAGAAGGAGTGATCTGAACTCAAGGATAAAAACAGACACAGAAGCTTAAAGTGCGGACCGCATAATATCATTTGCGGCCGCAGATTGTGCAGAAGAACTTATCAGAGATCTGTGAGAAGTGCGGTCCGCACATGGAATGTGCAACTGAAGAAGCTAGGCAAGAGCAAAAGTTCAGAGAACTTGCATATCAAGTTCAACGGAAGTGCGGACTGCACAATCATAGTGCGACCACAGAAGATCAGCTACGCGGCCGCAATTACATTTGTGCGGTCCGCAAACGAGCCATGTGCGGCAGCATTGAGAAATGTGCAGACCGAAGAAAGAGGGAGATCTGGCCGCAGTTCAGAATTGTTCGGCCGCAAGAATCCAATCCTGTCAGGCTATAGCAAAGTGCGGACAACACATGGAATTTTGCAGCCGCAGTACCTCCGAAAGGGCATTTTTGTCTGAAAATTCCAACTCTGTATAAATAGAAGAGCACTTTTTTAGGTCAAGTTTTGACATCAACAGCCACAATAGACGTTTTTCTTTTCTCTCTTTAGAAGCTTTTGCTATTTTGAGCTTTTTGAATATTGATTTTATTATTTTAATTATTAATATGGGTTTTATTTATCAACTCTTCTCCTATTTCTTCTATCGTAAGCATAAGTAGCTAGATTTTCACTAGGGTTGTGACCCAACCCTAGAGTGTAATCCTATTAGATGTTTTATTTATTGCTTGTTTATGGTTGGGTGTGTATAATTTAGCCTTGTTCTTGCTTTTAATTGTAGAATTAATGGTTACAAACATTAGTTCATGCCTATTTGACTTAGTCCCTATTTAAGAATGAGAGACCTAGTCTAAGAAAACTTGGCTAACAATAAATTGGGTCAACGAGAGATTGATAAGCCCAATTAAAGGGTTGAACCTAGAGATAGTTAAACCCGATTTGAGCTTTGTATCAACCGCTTTGTTCAATACCTATTTGGACTTGAGAAAGCCAAATTGGGCAAAATCACTCTCTAACCGAGATGTATTGAGTGTGTACCCGAGTGTTGATGGCTATAATACACCCTGACCAATAAAACAAGCTTTAAGGTTTACAACCCGTTAGGCAAACACCTAGGTGAAGGTCATAGCCCTAGGCCTTTTATATCGCTTGAAAAACAACAAAAATAATTTTCCAGTTTCAATTCTTAGTTGGTAATCTTAGTTTAAACTAGACTTAGAAACAACCCAATTTTGTGGAAGTACAATTTGGGATAATTCAAGCTCATTCACTATAATATATACTCATAAGTCCCATTCATAGCTCCTTGTAGAAAATTGACCCCGACTCCTTGATAGATATTACTATTGCATCGACCGTTTCACAACCTTAAATAGAGGTGTGACTTGGATCACAAACTTGGTCAGCCGATCCACAATCACCCAAATAGCATCGAACTTCCTCGAAGTCTGTGGGAGCCCAACTATGAAATCCATGGTGATCCGCTCCCACTTCTACACCGGAATCTCTATCCTCCGAAGCAATCACCCGGTCTCTAATGCTTATACTTTACCCGCTGACAGTTAGGATACCGAGCTAAAAACCCCACTATATCTTTTATCATTCTCCTCCACCAATAGTGCTGCCTCAGGTCGTGGTACATCTTCGCGGCACCTAGATGAATAGAATACCACGAGCTATGGGCCTCCTTAAGAATCAACTCTCGAAGTCCATCTACATTGGGCACACATATCCAGCCCTGCGTCTTCAACACCCCATCATCTCAAATAGTCACATCTCTGGAATCGCCATGCTAAACCTCTTCCTTGAGGACAAGCAAATAAGGATCATCATACTGGCGCTCTCTGATGCGTTCAAATAAGGAACACCGAGAAACCACACAAGCTAGAACCCGACTGGGCTCCGATACATCTAATCTCACGAACTGGTTGACCAAGGCCTGAACATCAACTGCAAGAGGTATTTCACCAACGGGAATGAATGCAAGGCTACCCATACTCACTGCCTTCCTACTCAAAGAATAGGCCACCATATTGGCCTTCCCGGATGATACAGAATGGTGATATCATAGTCCTTTAGCAGCTCCAACCATCTCCGCTGCCTCAAATTTAGATCTTTCTGTTTGAACAAGTGCTGGAGACTCCGATGAACTATAAATACCTCACAAGACACACCATAGAGATACTGCCTACAAATCTTCAATGTATGACAATGGCACCCAACTCCAAATCATGAACATGGTTGTTCTTCTCATGAGGCTTCAACTGACGTGAAGCATAAGCAATCACCTTACCCTCCTGCATCAAGACATACCCAATACCAATCCAAGAAGGATCATAGTACACTGTATAAGAGCCAGAAGCTAAAGGTAGAACTGGAACTAGAACTAGAGCTGTGGTCAAGGCAGTTTGAGCTTCTGAAAGCTCTCCTCACACTCATCACACCAACTGAAAGGAGCACCCTTTTCGGTCAATTTGGTGAAGGGCGATGCAATAGACGAGAAACCCTGCATGAAGAGACGATAATAACTGTCCAGACCAAGAAAGCTCCGAATCTCCATAGCTGAGGACGGTCTGGGCCAACTCTAAAACGCCTTTATCTTCTTCGGATCCACCTGAATCCCTTCACTGGACACCACGTGCCCCAAGAACGCCACTGAACTGAGCAAAAACTCACACTTGGAGAACTTGGCATAAAGCTTCTCCTCCCTCAACCGCTGCAACACAATCCTAAAATGCTGGACATGCTCCTCTTGGCTACGAGAGTACACCAGGATATCATCAATGAATACAATGACAAACGAGTCGAGATAAGGATGAAATATACTGTTCATCAGATGCATGAATGTTGTTGGGGCATTGGTCAGCCCAAAAGACATCACAAGGAACTCATAATGACCATAAAGGGTCCTGAAAGCTGTCTTAAGAATATCTGAGTCTCAAATCTTAGTTGGTGATACCTAGACCTCAAACTCAACCTTAGTAGAAACCGAACTCGCTCCCTCGTATGCTGGTCGAATAGATCATCATACGCGACAAGAGNGAAGACTGCGATGATCAGTGAATACTTCACAAGATACACCATACAAGTAATGCCTCCAAATCTTCAACGCGTGCGGTATGGCAGCCAACTCCAAATCATGAACGGGGTAGTTCTTCTCATGGGGCTTCAACTGACGAGAAGCATAAGCAATAACTCTACCCTCCTGCATCAACACACAACCAATCCCTACTCTCGAAGCATCACAATACACGGTGTATGAACCTAAAGCTGATGGAAAAACCAACACTGGAGTCGTGGTCAAAGCTGTCTTGAGCTTCTGAAAGCTCTCCTCACAATCGTCCGACCATACAAATGAAGCACCCTTCTGAGTCAACTTGGTCAAGGGCGATGCAATAGATGAGAATCCCTGAACAAACCGGCGATAATAGCCTGCCAAACCAAGAAAACTACGAATCTCTGTGGCTAAGGACGGTCTGGGCCAACTCTGCACCGCCTCTATCTTCTTTGGATCAACCTGAATACCCTCACTAGACACCACGTGTCCCAAGAACGCCACTGAACTGAGCAAAAACTCACACTTGGAGAACTTGGCATAAAGCTTCTCCTCCCTCAACCGCTGCAACACAATCCTAAAATGCTGGACATGCTCCTCTTGGCTACGAGAGTACACCAGGATATCATCAATGAATACAATGACAAACGAGTCGAGATAAGGATGAAATATACTGTTCATCAGATGCATGAATGTTGTTGGGGCATTGGTCAGCCCAAAAGACATCACAAGGAACTCATAATGACCATAAAGGGTCCTGAAAGCTGTCTTAAGAATATCTGAGTCTCAAATCTTAGTTGGTGATACCTAGACCTCAAATCAATCTTAGAGAAAACCATCGCTCCCTGATGCTGGTCAATAGATCATCAATACGCGACAAAGGATACTTGTTCTTGATTGTTACTTTGTTCAACTGCCTATAATCAACGCACATTCTCATAGCACCATTCTTCTTCTTTACAAACAGAACCGGTGCACCCCAAGGTGGCACACTAAGCCTAATAAACCCTTTACCAAGAAGTTCTTGAAGCTGCTCTTTCAACTCCTTCAACTCAGCTGGTGCCATACGGTATGGAGGAATAGAAATAGGCTGAGTGCCCGGCACCAAGTCAATACCAAAGTCAATGTCCCTGTCGGGCGGCAAGTCGGCAGGTCTACAGGAAACACATCCGGGAAATCTGGCACCACCGAAACAGAATCAATAGTAGGGTTCTCAGCACTAGCATCCCTCACAGAGGCCAAACAAGATAAACAACCCTTCCCAACCATCCGTTGAGCCTTCATATATGAAATCACTCTATTGGAAACATAGTCTAGGGAACCTTGCCACTCAATCCGTGGCAACCCCGGCATCGCCAATGTCAAGGTCTTAATGTGACAATCCAGAATAGCATGACATGGAGACAACTAGTCCATACCCAAGATTGCATCGAAGTCAACCTTACTAAGCAACAAAAGATCAGATCTAGTCTCCAATCCCCCAATAGTCACTAACACGACCGATATACACGGTACACAACAGTGGTATCGCCCACCGACGTAGATACATGAACAAATGAAACTAGAGACTCATGGGGCATATCCAGATAATGAGCAAAATATGCTAATACATACGAATAAGTAGAACCAGGGTCAAATAGTATAAAGGCATCCCTGTGGTAAACTAAGACAATACTTGTGATCACTGCATCTGAAGAAACAACATCTGGTCTAGTAGGAACAGCATAGAATCGGACCTGACCGCCACCTGATTGGCCTCCCCCTCTAGGGCGACCTCTAGCTGACTGAGCCCCACCCCGAGCTGGCTGAGCCGGTGGTGTAGAAACTATTATGGAAGTCGCAGTCTGACTCCTCTGCTACACTGGACCTTCCAGACGACGAGGATGCTGCCTCCACACATTCATTAACTCCCTGCACTCAAAGCAACTCCCTGGTGCTGGTGACGGGGACTGAAGGGAGCCCTGAGCACCCGGATAACTGGTAGAAGGACCTAGCATAAATGAGCCCTGAACCGATGGAGCACGAGACAAACTTTGAGCTGGAAGGGCACTAAGAGATGACTGGCCCTGATGAGAACTGTAAGAACCCTGGCCGGATGACGCACCACGGTGAACTAGACGAGCCTTCTGGGCATGCCTGAAAGGACGACCCCTACCGTGGTAAAATTGACCCCTAGTAGGAACACCGCTGAAACCTCCCTATCCACGAGGCCTCTTGGCCTCCCTCTCACCCCGCTCCTAGTTGCAGACCTACTCTATCTACCAAGCAATGTCAATAACCTCATCGAACGTAGCACCAGATACCCTCTCTCTCTAGTCATAAGCAACCGCAGCTGATATGTGAAGCCGTTAATGAGCCTCCTGATCCTCTCCCTATCAGTGGGAACTAACCAAACTGCATGATGGGCCAACTTAGAAAACCTCATCTCATAATGCATCAAAGACATACCATCCTGATGAAGCTGCTCAAACTGCTTGCGTAGCTCCTCTCTGTGAGACTGAGGCACGGACTTCTCCAAGAAGAGAACGGAGAACTTCTGCCATGTAAGTGGTGCGGCACCGACCGGCCTACGCCTCTTATAAGCCTCCTACCATCTGAAGGCAGCCCAACGAACTGAAAAGCAGTGAACAAGACCCCACTGGTCTCCAGAATACCTGTTGTATGAAGAATCCTCTGACACTTGTCCAAGAAACCTGGGCATCCTCTGACTCTGCCCCATTGAAAGATGGATGCTAGAGCCTCCCAAACCTCTCTAGTCTCCGCTGCTCATCATCCGTCATAACAGGAACCACATGGGCCTGAGCAGCTGCAACCGGCTGGGAGGGTAGTGCCCTCGGTTTCTGGAGTCCTTACATCACCTGCTCTGGTGTGCGGGCGGCGGAAGTCTGAGTTCCTCCCCCGCCCTGAGAAGTGGCTATTGTGGCCGGAACAGAGACCGCCTGAGCAAGACGGGTGCACATGGTCCAAATCTGAGCTAAGGCCTCCTGAAGGTCTGGAATCACTATGGGCACAGCTGGTGCTTGGCCTGGCCCCACTGGCTCCTTCCCAACTGGAACCTGCTCCTGAACTAGGGCAACTGGTGGATCTGTAGCTGCCCTAGCTGCTATACGAGCTGAACCTCTGACTCTACCGCGACTCAGCCTCCCACGGCCCTAACTGGTGGCTGTCCATCCTATCTAGTAGTATGTTTCCTCACCATCTGTGAGAGAATAGAATAACAAAAGTCTAGTTACCTAAATCAACAGATTCGCACGACAAGAATTCAAGAATGTGAAGTTTTCCTAAGGGTTCGGCAACCTCTCGAAGATAAGTACAGGCGTCTCCGTACCAATCCGCAAGACTAAATTAAACTTGCTCATGACTCGTGAGACCTATGTAACCTAGGCTCTGATACCAACTTGTCACGACCCAAATCCTAACATGTCGTGATGGCACCTATTGTGGTACTAGGCAAGCCGACATTTCCGAAATTTAACAGAAAATGAATAAAAGTAATTTTAAATGACAAAGTTCTCATAAGAAGGGTAAAAACCCAAAACACAAATGCGGATAAAAACTCCCAACTCGAGATATCACTGAGCCATTAGCTTCTATACATCACCAGTTTAGAAAAGAAATATCTATGGAAGTCTGGATCAAAATACAATAAAAAAAAGATAAGGAAGGGGAAACAAGGACCGCGAACGCCGGGCAGCTACCTCAAAGTCTCCAACTATTAGCTGAACGAAATATCAACACCCACCGTGTCCAGAAACACCTGGATCTGCACACGAACAGCAGGGTATAGCATGAGTATAACCCAATCAGTAAGTAACAAGACTAAATAAAGAACTGAAGATAGCGACGAGCTACATAGTTATAGTTCCTTTTCAGTAGTCTCAACAAGGAAAAATAGACATGCTTTCAAATCCGGCATTTTAAGTCATATCATTTTATACATGCCAAATTTAGGTAAAAACCAGACGTAATATCTCTCAGAAGTTTCAAAATAGTGATAAATGGCAACTATGTGCAACAGCAATGAAATCATATACAACCTCTCAAAGATACAGTCACCCAGTCCTCCCAATCACTCCAACCTAACAATCACTCTTTCCTCACAATCACTCGGCACTCAGCACTCGCACTTAGTAGGTACTTGCGCTCACCGTGGGTGTATACAGACTCCGAAGGGGCTCCTTCAGCCGAAGTGCTATATCAAGCCAATCATGGCATAAATCAATGAAACATGTTGTGGCGTGCAGCTCGACCCTATAAACATTCTCACAATCAGGCCCTCGGCCTCATTAGGTCACAAATCTCTCCAGTCTCTCGGATTCTCAGAAATCGTAAAAGCAACCCAAACAGAAATGATGTAATGTATCGACAAGAAACAAGAAGAGACTGAGATATGATACGTAAGCAAAATTAAGACTGAGTACAAATAGCATTTAGCAGGTAATTCAACAGGTAACACAGCCTCTGTGGGTCCCAACAGTACCAACACATAGCCTAAACATGAATTCTAATATGATTTACAGTCTAATCTCTTTAACACATAGAGAGCATATAGCTAACAACAAGTTATTCAATTTTACAGTTCCACGGAATGGACCAAGTCACAATTTCTATGGTGCACGCCCACAAGCCCATCACCTACCATGTGTGTCACCTCCAAACCAATCACATAACACAAAATTCGGGGTTTCATACCCTCAGAACCAAATTTAAAACTGTTACTTACCTCAATCTGAGCCGAAAAACTACTCCAATACGCATTTGCCTCGCAAATCGGCCTCCAAATATCCCGAATCTAGCCACAAGCAGTACAATACAATCAATACGGGCTAAAGAAATCAATTCCACAAAAACATGAAATTATAAGTCAAAATCCAAAATCGGCTAAAAGCCGGCCCTCGGGCCCACGTCTCAAAATCCAACAAAAGTCACAACACCCGAAATCCATTCAATCACGGGTTTTATCATATCAAATTCATCAAAATTCGACGCCAAATCACCACTCAAATCCCCAAAATCAACTCTCCTTATCCCTAGCCTCAAACCCCTAGATTATACCTAAAAAAACACACCAACTAGGTGGGAAAACAATGGGGAAACATAATTATTGAAGAAATTTAAGAACAAGTGACTTACCTCATGAATCCCTTCGAAATCTCTCTCAAAAATCGCCCAATTCTGAGCTCAAAATGTTAAAATGAAGTCAAAATCGCGAACCCTAGCATTTATATGTTCTGCCCAGTCAAACTGCACATGCGGTCAAAATTCGCTTCTGCGGTGTAAACTCTGCACGTGCGGAAGTCACTTAACTCACCTAGGCTCACACCTGTGGAGGCGCTTCTGCGGCCCATGATCTGCTTCTGCGAAAACAACCTACACCCCTCACTGCTTCACTCTCCGCTTCTATGCCTGCTCGCTGCATCTGTGGCCTCACATGTGCGGAAGAATCTTCGCACCTGCGACCTCTGCTCGTCTCTTCCTTGCTGCATCTTCCTTCCTGCTTCTACGGGCTCTCACCTGCGGTACACACTCCGCAGGTGCGATTACACCAGAGGTGGAAATTTTTCAGCAACTCTTCAACTTCAAAACTTGATCATTTAATCACCCGGAATCAGCCTGAGGCCCTCGAAACCTCATCCAAGCATACCAACACGTCTTAAAACATCGTACAAACTTAGTCGAATCCTCAAACCACCTCAAACAACATCAAAAAATCACACATAGATTCAAGCCTAATGAACTTTGAAATTTCCAAATTCTATAAACGACGCCAAAGCCTATCAAATCACATTCGATTAGCCTCATATTTTGCACACTAGTCAAAAATAACACCACGTACCTACTCCAACTTTTGGAATCCCAATCCGACCCTGATATGAAAAACTCCACCCCGGTCAAACTTCTAAAAATTTCAACTTTTGGAATTTCAAGCCTAATTCCACTGACCTCCAAATCACAATCCGGACACGCTCCTAAGTCCTAAATCACCCAACGGAGCTAACAGAACCATCCAAATTTAATTCTGAGATCATTTACACATAAGTCAACATCCGGTCAACTTTTCCAACTTAAGCTTGTAATTATGAATGTCTCAATTCATTCTGAAATCCTTCTATACCCAAACTAACTAACCTGGTAAGTCACATAACATCTATAAAGCACATAGGGAGCAAAAAATGGGGTAACGAGGCTACAACTCTCGAAATGACCGGCCGGGTCGTTACAGGGAGAAAAATAGAGAAAAATCAAAGGATGATTACGACCCGGACAAACGGACTTCGAGGGGCCGGTTTTTTTCCCTACAAGCGGACAGAACGCCGTGGCGTAGGATTTCGGACAGTAGACAAGTTCGGTGTTGACAGAAGGACCGATCGTGGCCGGACCAACAGATCGTTGCAAGATAAAGAAACGTCAGGGTCAAGGGATCTTTCTTATTCCTGTTGATACCCAATTTTCCCTTATTTTAAATATATGTATATATACTTTCAAAATAGTGCATATACATCATCATTTTGATTTATGAGCGCAAACAAGTATTTTTTTAATTTTTCATAATTTTTAAAGGCTTTAAATTAATTAATTTCTGCATTTTATTTTATAAATATTTAATAATTACCCTCCAAATTATATTATATGATCATTTAATAATCTAAATATCATTTATATCAATATGAGGTTTTAAATATTTTCGGTGCATTTCTTATAATGGCATTTGCATTTGTAAGGCTAAGTTGCACATCTTTGCAATAATAGCCAATATTAATGTATAAGTACATTATTTATGCAGAATATAATTTTTTATATTTTTAAAAGGTTAAGTAATTATTTTAAATCATTTTAGTGCACGATTGATATTTTGTCATTTATTTATCACTTTTATAAATTATTTATTCGATTAAAATCCGGTATTTACAATTTAGCCCTAAATTCCTCCTATTTTTCGGACCTAAAACTACCCAATACACTAGCCCAACACCCTTACACTAACCCAGTTACCTCTGGCCAAAGACTAATTAGCCCAACCCTATACCCGTTTAAACCACCCGACCCAGAACTCTTTTAAATCGTGGTCGTTGATCTCTGCGATCAACAGTCCACGTTACACCCTCCTCTTTAACTACACCCAAGCCCCAACCATAATCACTCCTCACCACCCCGCCGCCCTGGAACTCTCTCTATCTTGCCTCTGAAGAACCCTAATCACCTCCCTTTACCAATCTCCTTCCTAATCCCTTTAGCCATGGGATTTACTCGTTATTTACGTACCATATCCTTGTTTCTTCTCTACTGGTTCATCTATGGTTACCTAGTTTGCTTGCCTAAACATGGCAAGCAGATCTCTTAGAATCGAACCAAATCTGGTTCAGTTCCTTGACCTTTTTCCGTCTGTGTTCGTTCTTGTTCTGTTATGGTATGAATCACTATGAATCTCTGTGTATCTTTGAGATTCTTACTTACCCTAAATTAGGATTTCAGATCCTTTTAAATCAAACCAAACCAAATCTGGTTCGATTCTTTGGTTTTGAATAGTATTTCTGTCTATGTTCATCTTATTCTATGCAGCATGTGATTTTTTTTACTTTTTATTTCTGTCGATTTGTGTACTTTGCCTAAAATTAAGGTTCTGAAATTTCCTCTTTGGCTTACTGATTTCGATTGTTTTCCTTTCTATTGTTTGATTGATGATTTTTCTTGTTATGTGTTAATTTCTACCACTATATAAACCCCTTCCCCCATTCACTTTAGACATACTTTGGAGTCACTATAACCTCACTAGATCTAAAATTTTACTCTGTTATTTCGTTCTATACTTTGGTTTTGGCCGGCTGGAAGCCAAGGCCATTAATTTCTGGGTTTTGCTTCTCATTGATGTTCATAACACTGTGGGTTTTGTTCTTTCTTGCATTTTTCGTTTAACTGGTGAGTTACTTGACTTTCGTAATTCCATCCTTATGTGCCTATGATTTGCATGTATTCTTACCTCAGAATCCATGGCTTAATATGTTCCGGGTTTCCTCTTAAGCATCACTCTGTCAACTTCTGCATTTAATCACTCTTAATGCTACTAGTTCTGAGATTATCTATGCCTAATTGGGTAATCTAAATCTTCCTAAGACTGTTTGGTTAGTGTGTTGATGCCTGAATGTTTATAAATCTTTTCACTTGCTTAGAATCTCTGTGATGAATGACTCACATCTGTGGTAATCTGTGTTAAGGCTTTCAGTGTTAGTTATAATTTGCCTCTCTACCATTAAGTCACTCAGCATGCTTACTCGATCCCATACCCCTTTAGTATTTGCTTGTGATTTAGAACAATTGTCTCAGCATGTTTGAATTGTTACTTTGAGGTGTTAGGCTAAACCACCAGATCATCTTCTATTAATTAGATCTTTATAACCATGCTTGAATGCCCATATCTGCTACTTGACATGAGTTTACCTTTCATTCTGTCCAGAATCTCTGTAGAGATGTTTTGGCATACGTTATGTGTCTGTGACATTGCCCCTTTGCTAACATGATGCCCTGTCCCTTCTGTGATCACTTGGCTTATCACAATGCTGCCTTATTTCTTATATACTTAGCATAATTTCCAACCATGCTTCAACCTGACTAGTAATGTGCATCTGTGTATAATACCCCAGTAAATCCTGCAAATATGTTCTTCTCAGCTTCTCTTTTTAGCATGTACTGCTTCTGTGCTAAGTGTTGAACCTGTTTCCTAGTTTACATACAACTTGCTTTCTTAAGTTCTGTGATTTGTTCAACTGTTTGCCTAATATGCTTAATTTGGTCGTGTCTGTTTAAATCCCCCAATTCCTGTCCCTCAACCTTAGTCCTTTCTCTTTCACCTGTTGCTTGGTTTTTTTATTGAGTTCTCATTCTTAGCCGGCTGAAAGCCAAGGCTACTTAGGTTCTGTCCTTTGACCTCCCTAGTGTGAGCACTGCTCTGGGTCCAATTGAAGCCCTTGTGAACTCTGACACACTAGGACTTGCTCCCTAGTTCCTCCTCTGATTTATCTCTGTTAACCTCCCTAGTGTGAGTACTGCCCTAGGTTCTTGAGGCCCTTGGGAACTCTAACACTTCGGGGTCTTGGTTCTATATGCTCAATTCTGTTTTAAGGCTACTGGGGGAATCATTCAATTCCTGGCTGCTTTATGTCTATGAGTATGTAACTTTGGTGCTGTGGTGAATTGTGAGAATGAAGGCCTGGCCTGGTGTAATGACTCGACCGGTCATTTTGAGGTTTTGCACTTTGCTCGCCAGTTCTCGGGCATGACTTACCCCGTGTAGTGTATTATGACTTATGTAAATCGTTGGTTTTGGTTTTCAGGGTGATTAGAATGAATTTGGAAGAACAGTTCTCAGTTTGAAGCTTGAAATTTGAAAGGTTTGACCAAGATTTGACTTGTTAGTATATGATCTCAGATTGGAATTTTTATGATTTGGTTAGCTCCGTTAGGTGATTTGGGACTTAGGAGCATGATCGGAACGTGTTTTGGAGGTCCGGAGTAGATTTAGGCTTGAATTGGCGAAATTGCATTTTTGGCGTTTTCTGGTTGATAGGTGAGATTTTGATATATGGGTCGGAATGGAATTCCGAGAGTTGCAGTAGTTCCGTTGTGTCATTTGGGATGTGTGTGCAAAATTTCAGGTCATTCGGACGTGGTTTGGTTGGGTTTTTTATCAAAAGCGTAATTTAGAAGATTTTGAAATTCTTAGGCTTGAATCCAATGCGAATTTGGTGTTGTGATGTTGTTTTGAGCGTTCCGAAGGTTGGAACAAGTTTGAATGATGTTATGGGATATGTTGGCATGTTTGGTTGAGGTCCCGGTGGTCTCGGGTGAGTTTCGGGTGGTTAAATGGACTATTTCATGCTTTGGAAAAGTTGCAGATTTTTGAGCTTTAGCTGTTCACCAGAAAATTTCTGATGCGAGGAGAAGTTTGGAAGCCCATATCTTGCAATCTGTAAGGAATCAGAAAAAGTGCAAAGCATGAAAGTTGTAGCACTTGCCTTTTTGTTTCCAGAAAGGTAAACCATTCATGATTTGGACATTCCATCAGAAAGTTATGATCGATTGAAGATGGTTGGTGGAGCAGTTTCGATAGAATTTTCTGATGCATGGAGCCGACTTTAGAAGCTCATATCTCGGAATATATAAAGTGTTGTATGGTGTACAACCTATCAAGTGAAAGATCTTCGAGTGTAGTTTCTGAATCTTTAAACTGTTTATCATTTGGATATTTCCACAAAGAGTTATGGGGGTTTTAACGAAGGTGTACAGCAGGGGAAAATGGTAAGAGGATGTACAACCTGCACGCGCAAGGTACAACTCGATGAAGCCTGGGCAGATTGTTTTAAACACGAGTTTTAGCCCATTTCTTTCATTTCTTTCATTTGGCTTGGACGATTTTGGAGAGCTCAAGGAGGGATTTTCACCAAGCAACACTAGGTAAGTGATTTCTTCCTATTTTTGAGTTAAATATGTGATCCTACATGGATTTAGACATGAAAATCAGTAGAAAAAGGTGGAGTTAGGGCTTGAGATTATGAGACCTTCTAGGGATGATTTGAGGGGTCAAACGAACTCCGTTTTTTGAGTTCTTTATATGTACGGACTCGTGAGATGATGAAGAACATTTTGGTATGATGTTTGTCCAGTTCCGGGACGCGGGCCCGGGGGGTCGGGTTTTGTGCTTAAAATCGATATTTTTCAATTGGAATTCATTCGTTTAGCATAATTTGATGATAAAAATCTGAACGTGGTAGATTTGGAGCACTCGGAAGTTGGGTCGAGAGGCAAGCGTGTTGCAGAGTTGCTTTTCAGGCTAGTTCAAGGTGAGTAATGATTTTAAATGTTGTTCTGAGGGCATGAAACCCCGGATTGCACATCGTCGTGCTATATTGAGGTGAAACGCATGCTAGATGACGAGTATGGGGTCGTGCACCGTTGGGGATTGTGACTTAGTCCATCCCGAATGACTATTTTTTTGTATAATGGGCAGCTAATTATTTGATATTATTATACTTTGCGGCTAACTGTCATATTTGGGCTTCGTGCCAACTGTTTGAACCCTTAGGGGATTGTTAATGATATTTTCCTCACTGTTTTGATTTCATACTTGTGCTCAGTCATGCTATATTTTCACTATTTTAAAAACTCAGCTATGTTATTCTGTTTTAAACACATTAATTGATATTTTCAAAGATATTTGAGCTGAGCTTCATATTTTACTGATGCCCGAGGGGCTTATGAGATTCTGACTGAGTAAGGCCGAGGGCCTGTATTGTGAGGATACTTTTGGGTCGGGCTGCACGCCGCAGCAGTGATATACTGACTATGATAATGAGGCCGAGGGCCTGAGATTATACGCCACGAGGTGGCTTGATATTGATATGAGGTCGAGAGCCTGTTTATGATGCCACGAGATGGCATATTGCGCTTGGGCCGTAAGGGGCCCCTCCAGGAGTTTGCATACCCCCAGTGAGCGCGGGTACCCATTGTGATGTGAGATATAGCCCCAGGGGCTGGTATGGTTCTGAGATATAGCCCGAGGGGCTGGTATTATTCTGAGATATTTCCCGAGGGGCAGATTAGTTGACATTGTACCCGAGGGGTGAACCTTTATGTACTTATCTTTCTTATTTACCTGTCATGTACCTGTTTAATTGTGTAATTGTGCCCGAGGGGCGGATCTTCTATGCTTATCTGTTCTAATTGCTTGCATTCAATTGCTTAACTGTTGAAAAGCCATTTTGAAGAAGTTTAAACTGAGCTAAGGTGCTTAAGAGATTTCACAGCTTCATTGCTTTCTTACTGGTTTTGTACTGCTTCTATACATCATGTTGATGTACTCTTCATGATTTCCTATCACTCAGTCTTTATTTATTTTTATTACTCACCGAGTTGGAGGTACTCACTTTACTCCCTGCACCTTGTGTGCAGATTCAGGTATTTCTGAACCCGGTAGCGGGTATTGGTTGCTCAGAGGCAGAGTCATCGGAGTTTACCAAGGTAGCTGCCCGACGTTCGCAGCACTGCTTTTCTCCCTCTCGATTTCATTAGACCGTATTTAGTATATTTTTTACTCTAGTTGTATTCGGACCTTAGTAGATGCTCATGACTAGTGACACCCCGATGTCGGGCTCTGTTGGTTTTATTTTCGCAAATTATACTGTTAAATGCTTATTTTAGGATTTTATTTCTGATTAAAGACTTAGTAGTTATTGTTTTAGTTGTTTAAAGGGAATTGGGGGTGTGTCGGCTGGCCTTGTCTTCACGAGAGGCGCCATCACGACCGCGTTGGGATTTGGGATCGTGACAAGTTGGTATCAGAGCCTAGGTTACATAGGTCTCACGAGTCATGAGCGGGTTTAGTAGAGTCTCGCGGATCGGTACGGAGACGTCTGTATTTATCCTCGAGAGGCTGCAGAACCTTTAGGAAAAACTTCACATTTTTGAACTCTTATCGTGCATCCTGGATTCAGGTTGAAATATAACTCTTTGAATTCCTTCCACGCATTCGTATGCGCGAACGAGCGCTCAGTATCAGATGTGCATCGGTGGCTTGTGATTCGCTGATTGAAGGGCGAGATGTGATCTCTGTGTGTTGATTTTGGGCCAGTCTGGAGGAATCGAGGCCGGATTTTTGCCTATGGCTTGAGCACCGAGGTGTTGATTATGTGAGTGCATGTTTTTGAACTTATATGTTCGGTAGTGTCCCTGTTAGTAAGAGTGATGACTGGGTAGCTATGTGATGAGTATGATATGACTGTGAGATGTATTCATTTGATTTGGAAGCGACGAGAAGGGTCTACTGGAGGATAGAAGAACTGTTTGGTGCTTGATTTCCATCTCGATTTGAGGTATAGCACCCAGTTATGGGTGTGTGAAGAATCTTTTCATGTTTTCTAGTTGGGGAGTGAAGTAGATTTCACGTTGTGCTATGAGTTCAGACTCAGGAAGATGTAGTGACTGTGTGATATTTATGATGGTGGAAGGGTATAAAGAGATGTTAGTTTGAGACAAAGCAGGTGGGTTATCTCCCGCAGAGTGTCCTGAAGGCTGTGTGATCCTTATGTTGTTTGCTGGAAGACTTCTTTTGCCAGTGAAATATATGTGTTGCAATTCGAATTTTGATCGCTTAAGAGATTGGGCTTGACTGTTGCGAGGGTGAATACGAGAATTGCAGAAGATTTGAGGTACTAGATGATCTGTGTTGCACGAGCTTATGAGGAATTAGTTCAATCTCCCTACGGTATTATAGCAGAAATAGAGTATATTCATTATGAGTTATTATGTGTTTTGATCTACGGCTTCGAGCCAAGTGGGGGAGTCTGTTAACGATTAGTTGATTGCATGGTTATGTGCTATGATGGTTCCAGTGTGAGGCGTATTTGTGAATCAGTTATGGCTTACGGAGGTTGAGGCCGGGGATGGATCGAGTAAAGGGAATTTCAATAAAGGTTTTGACATGCTTTATGGGTGTATGAGAATCGTGCAATGACTTGAGTTGTTGGTAGTAAAGGATGTGTGGTGCCTAGAACAGGAAGTTGCTTGGTTGCATTAAGGTGAAGTTACACTCTGCGGTGTCGGAGCGATAATGAGGCATATGTTGTTCTTTTCATTTAATCAGTCCAATTGCGGTTTGAGTAGGGTGGATAACTCTCGAGTATGGTTCTAATGGGTTCAAGATTTTACATGTAATAATTAGAGATTTCCAAGTAGTAGGTGTTGCTAGAAACTAAGGTTGCACTGGAAGGTGTCAAGACTAGTAGTGGTTCTATATCATTATGGGGTGCTATATAACAGTATCAGGAAGGTAAAGGTAATGGCCTTGGATTCGCAGGAAGTCCCTTCAGGGTAGGTATTTTGAATGTGGTCCTTTTGGGAATATGTAAGAGAGTATTCAACGGCTTATGAGCCTTAGACGGTGTGGTTTTATACTTGGGTCTCGTATGGTGAGTTTGGGTTGAGGAATTGTGGTGTTATAGCAAGAAAGAGTATCAAGTTGAAGGTAAATCAAAACGAAATCAGAAGGGAACTCGGATAGATGGGATAGCTTGGTAGTAGGCCGGACTGGCATAGTAAAGGATATGATCGGTTCTTGAGTACTTATGAAGCGGTGGGTTTCCACAGGTGTTTCGTGGTAATACCCTTAGGTTTTGCTGGCTTGTGTAGCTTGGTTGAGTTAGAAGGAATCAGTTCTGATGGTTCGGTTTTGTGCAAAAAGGGGACTCGTAGGGTTCTTGATAATTTCTACCATGGTTAGAGATGTATATTTTATACTGGCATGAGGAGCATGGGATGTATGGTGATTTTCTCCTAGATGGGATCAAATGGAAAGTTCTTGGCTAGGGAAGTACGTAGTTGCTTGTGGATTGGAATGGATTCAGAAGTTCTCATATTTGTCATAGGATGGTATGGAATATGCGGTATGTTATATAGGATTGAGATTTGCATGTGTAAGGTCACGGTTCAGTTCTGAAAGGAAGGTCATAAATTCTTAGACAGCACAGGCAGTTTCAGATGACTGGGTAAATGATATTACTGAATGGTGTGTCTTGATAAGGGTATACACTTCAGAAAACGGGCAATGTGTTTGAATTAAGGATACTTCATTAGTATTGTGGCACTCTCTTATTGGATCGACTGTCGATATTCAAGTTGGCTCGGTAGCACAGAAGAATTATAGGAGTATCCCTCGTGGAATAATCGAGTATTGGATGTGTGTTAGATGTTCGGGCAGTGTAGCTGGGTCAGATATGGCGATTCGTGTGCTTTATGGATTGGGAGACTGAATATTTCCGTGATTAGATGGCTTTGTGGTTGTGGACTGTGAGAAAATAGCTAAGGTTGGTCAGGGGGTAGTATGTGCTTTGATTCAGTCATTGTGAACCTTCAAAGAGTTAATTATCTATTGTGGGGGACCAGCGTTGATTTGGGGTTCATTGGTAGGTCCAACATGGATGTGTGTTCTGCACCTGGTCAGATTTGTTTACTCCAAACTGCCATTGTCGAGAGATGTGCCATTCGATTGTTGTTGAGCTTATTCGTGATCTATGAGTTACTCTCCTGTGTTACGAGGAGTTGAGATTTGGTGGTTAAATGCACACATGGTGCGGTTTCGTTTGGGCTTTATAGTGGGATTTGAATGAGACAGGTATTTGGGTGTTGCATGATTTGTTGCTCATTGGATATGTTCCTTCGGACTGGTGTGTCAATGCGTCATTTGCTTCTCCATGGTTATGGTGATTCACTTTTGGGTGCTAGACATCAAAGTGCGCTTGGTTGTCGATTTTGAGCATAGTGACTGGAGGTGTCTCATGTGCGCTAGTGTTTGGATAGGGTCGCGTATTTTAGCGAAGTTATGTGGAGGTATGATCCTTCGGGCTAGATTCGTGTGTTCGATTTCTACGAGGTGTGATGGGTTCTCAGCATTTGGTGTGGTGGTACTGGTGAGCTTGTGGTACGACTCTCTCATTTGAGTCGTTTTCATGATTTGAGTACCTTCAGATTGTTGCCTAACGGTGCCCGGATTGCACGAGTTGTGGCTTTAGATTGTATTGGTGTGTCATGTCACCAGAGTAGTTGTGCTGGAATTAGATGAGATTGTTGGGATCTAGAATGAATGCACACGGATTCGGTTTCAGCGTGTTGGAGGGATAATATCGATGTTCGGCTCAGAAATTCGCTATGGTTCTTGCTAAAGGAGAAGTGGCTTCACGAATGGTTGATCTGAGGAGTGGTTATGACTTCCTATGTGTTTCATTTATCATTGGCAGTATACAGAAGTGTTGGAATGAGGCTTTATTTGATAAAAGGCATATAATCGAAATTCGGATATTTTGAGCAACTGCTGTGATTAGAAGTTATCGCTACAAGTGTTTGAGTTATGTGGTATGTCATGTAATTGCACCTGAGGTTGAGAGTATTGGGTTATTACAGCTTGTTCGGGCTTATTCAGAGTATAAATGTGAGATTCTAATCTTGTAGATGATTTCAAAAGTGGAAATGTGGTTCTAAGGTTTATGGGCTAGGTTGGATTGCGAAATTTCAGTTACATTGTGTTACCGGACCTATCTGAGATAGGGTAATGTGGGATCACCCCCGGGTATCTGCATGGTAAGGTTATACAGCGAGTTGTTGGTTTATGGAACAACTATGGGCACGTTCGAGGACGAACGTATGTTTAAGTGGGGGAGGATGTAACGACCCGACCGGTTGTTTTGAGCTTTTGCACTTTGCTCGCCAGTTCTCGGGCATGACTTGCCCCGTGTAGTGTATTATGACTTATGTAAATCGTTGGTTTTGGTTTTCAGGGTGATCAGAATGAATTTGGAAGAATAGTTCTCAGTTTGAAGCTTGAAATTTGAAAGGTTTGACCAAGATTTGACTTGTTAGTATATGATCTCGGATTGGAATTTTTATGATTTGGTTAGCTCCGTTAGGTGATTTGGGACTTAGGAGCGTGATCGAAATGTGTTTTGGAGGTCCGGAGTAGATTTAGGCTTGAATTGGCGAAATTGAGTTTTTGGCGTTTTCTGGTTGATAGGTGAGATTTTGATATTGGGGTCAGAATGGAATTCCGAGAGTTGCAGTAGTTCCATTGTGTCATTTGGGATGTGCGTGCAAAATTTCAGGTCATTCGGACGTGGTTTGGTTGGGTTTTTTATCAAAAGCGTAATTTAGAAGATTTTGAAATTCTTAGGGTTGAATCCGATGCGAATTTGGTGTTGTGATGTTGTTTTGAACGTTCCTAAGGTTGGAACGAGTTTGAATGATGTTATGGGATATGTTGGCATGTTTGGTTGAGGTCCCGGTTGTTACGCCCCGCAATATTACGTCGATATTACGCTTTGCAGTATTAAGTTACGACGGTGTTGCTCCCAGCAGTATTATATTAAGATGGATTTATGCTATTTATAGTAAGCGATTAATAAGTGTTATGAAGCATAAAGGGGTACACGGATTGACGAATATGAGTTTCGTTGGAAATGGCCAATTTGGAATAAAATACGGGTCGAGCGATAATATCCGATAATTATAAATTAGTACCATGCAAGGTATCATATGACCACGGCAGTGTAATATATAAAGTATATATTAAGTATTTTAAAAATAAATAGAATTTTAAGTAATTTGTAGTAATTTTTAAATTATGCGGGTAATTAATCAATTACCGTATAAGGGGACATTACCGATTAACTAAATAAGTGGATAAAAACTTAATAATCATTCCCCAAAAAAGGTGGCAAGAGTCCGCCATATCAAGAATGTGACTAAGTCACTTATGCCTAGGTGGCAACCTAGGCATAAATGAGAGATAATGACTAATTTGATATCTGCTAAGATTCAAATCAAAAATGAATTCAATGTAATGTTAAACGTTGTTACTTTCAAATTATCAAGGAACCAAAAAAAGAAAGCAACGTTTTCCTCTCAAAGACTCAAGGAAATCAGAAACATTTCCTTCATTAAAAATAAGCAACATTTGCATTCTATCTTTGGTTTTTAAAACCAAAAACGTGAAAGAGCAGAGCCATTTTTTCCGTTCAATTTCGAGACTTCATCAATTCAATCCTTAAGCCAACATTTTGTTCAAAACGTTAAAAGCAGATTAATTCATCCGAAATTTCAAGTTTGTCCAAGTGTGAATTTCGTCCATATCTCGCAGAAGCAGGTTCGTTCAAATAAATCCGAGAACAGGTATGTTAAGGCTAAGCTCTTCTCCTTCATTTTGGCATGATCTTGTCATTACACAAGTTTGATAACGAGGCATAAAGAAAAATTCATATTCCCGGAATTTACATATATTTTCCTAGTTTTGTAAGTTACAATATTCTCTTTATCGGGACTTCATATCCATTTGAGTATTTCATTCTTCCAGTCAAGAGAGCAGAGAGTATATATATATATACAGTATTAAAGTATTTTTATTACCATCGAGCTATAATCGATGGGCAGGCCCCTATTGGGCAACCTCAGATCAGATGCTAAGTTATATGACGATCCTACTGTGGCTGAGCGCATATGAGCGAGCCCGGTTGGTCGAGATACAGAGCCTAGTATGGCCGAGCGCTTATGAGCGAGCCTACTACGGCAGACCATATATATATATGTATACCGAGCCTTATAGGGCCGGACAACTATTTTACTTACTATATTGAGAGAATTGAGTCAGTATCAGCAGGTAAGCATATCTTCAGATTATCTTTGACTTCCAGCTACTTGCAGTTATTATATTATTAGTTCAGTTTCAGCTTTCAGTATATTGCCTTACATACTCAGTACATTATTTCGTACTGACGTCCCTTTTCTGGGGGCGCTGCATTTCATACGTGCAGGTCAGACAAACAGGCGAGTAGGCCTCTTCAATAAGTGTTGCCCGAGTACAGCTTGATTGGTAAGCTCCATGCCTTTCGGAGTTTTCGAGTCTAGAGCCTTATGTATATCTTGTCTATATACGTATATATGTCATGAGTAGGTCGGAGAACCGTTCCGATCACAGTATATCCATTAGTAGAGGCTTGTAGACATATCTTGTCAGTTAGTGCAGTATGTTGGACTTTCAGGCCTTGTATGTATATTTGGTTGGTTTGTCAGCTGTAATAAATATGACAGCCTTGTCGGCCAAGTTTTATATTGATATTTACTCAGCATTCGCTGTCGTCTTGCAATGTGGCCCATGGCCAAAAGTATGACATCATATGTTCAGAGTCCCTTAGTTGCAAGTTGGTACGCAAGGATAGGTGAGGTACTGGGTGCCGGTGTCTCCCCCCCCCCCCCCCAAGTTCGGGGCGTGACAAAAGTGGTATCAGAGCTGTTCTGTCCTAGGGAGTCTACAAGCCGTGTCTAGTTGAGTCTTATTTATGGGTGTGTCGTGCACCACACTTATAAGCAGGAGGCTACAGGGCATTTAGGATTGTCACTCTTTCTTCTTACTCTAGATCGTGTGGTAGAGCTCACTTATAAGAATTCAAATTCCGAATTTTTTTGTTTTTATTTTTTATTCGTAATAAGACGATACCTACATCCGGAATGAAGGTTGGGAAGAGAGATAGTTGGGACGAGCTGAGTCAGAGGAATTGGATTTTTGTATGATGCCTACGATAAGTAAATGTGAGGTTTTAGCAGATCATGGGTGTACTGAAGGGTGTAAGCTTCCTGATAAGAAGCCTTAAGGCAAGAATGCCTATCCATATTTATGGTGAAGGACAATGAGAGATTAAGAAGATAAGTACAAGTTTCAGCAAGTAAAAGGAGTAAGGTGAACAGGGTACGAGGTACCCAGTTAATGAAGGTTAACAACGTTTATAATTGAGGCAGAGGAACATAAGCTTTTTAGATTTATATTCAATAATAACAGAGGTATATACAATTGGCCGCACCCATTCCAGATTTGCCCTATCGAGGTTAACAGAAGTAGTATAAGAAGATATGATGGATGAATTGTTTGCGTTAGTTGACATTTCCAAAGGATATTGCAAATGCGCTAATAGATCTCTTTATGAGACACCCAGATAGTGCACTCTAAAATAGTGCAGCCAGATATGAGTACTACAAAGACATGCACTATAAGCCTTGAAGGGATAAATATTACCTTAGTGTGGCTCGCGTCCCTAGTAAAGAGAGAACGTTAAGCAACTTGAAGAGCCACTGGATGGAGCAAAGGAAAGCTAAAAGCGAAAGAATGTCGTATTGAAGTTTTCACAAGAAAAGGGATATGCAAAAATATTAGCAGAGTAATGAGAAGAGAGATAAGGAAGCATTATGAATAAGGTGTGACACGTGGATGAAAATGGTAGAGTGTTACAGAACCTATGGTCAAATGAAGGAAGAGACGAAAGGTGATGGTCCTTAAGACAACAAAAAAGTATAGGCCATAAGGTTATATCCTCATTTCGAGAAATAAGTTCGTGACTCCAACGCGACTACCAGAGGGGAAAGTTAATCCCCAGAGTAATAGAAATCAGTATGGGCTGGTAAACAAGATAAACTAAATATGAATTAGGGAGTGAGTAATTTGATGGTGGTCGGCATCATGAGAACCTCATATCGCGTTCCGACGATAATAGAATGGACCATAGAGGGAGATTCATGAGAAACTCAGAGAATGGTTATTCAGGAAGACGCTTCCCTAAAGCAAGCAATGTGAGCAAAGTTAAGCTTAAGTGATTGTATGTGCCAGTTACACTAAGTATCACCTCGCGAGTATGGAATTTCATTATCTTTAGTACATAAGGATTACTGCAAGGAGAGTAAGGGTCATCGATGATGTGAAAGGATGCCAGAGATGAAAAGGTAAAATATCTATACGTAGATCATCATAGCATTAAATCATAGTACTCCCCTAAAAGGTGGGGAATATGGGATAATGTGGCATTAAGACATTTAAGTTGTTCTAGTAACTATGGAATGGTAAAGGAAGAGTGCGATAAAAATGAGAAAGGAATGAGATTGCACTTATCCAAATCCTACAGATATGCTATGATTGAAAAACGTTATGTAAGCACGACGTCAGCGAGAGGAAGTAAGGGTTCCTGCCCGAGATATTATTGATTAATAAGGAGACAATGCGAGAGGTAAGTTAAGACAAAAGAAATGACCCAAGAAAGATTGCGCGGAATATTGATGCGGGAATGGGCCGACGAGTATTTAGTTGTTGATTCAGAAAGAGCCTAGTCATGACCAGACAAGAAGTTACAGACAAATCAGCAGATCATGCAAGATAAATGTAGTAAACCCCAACATGGAGAATTCAGCCTCGCTGTAATGTCATTATAATACTTGGGATATATTCAAATAGGAGTCGAGATAGTTAAGATACCTTATGAATGTTACGGGAATAAAAGAAAGTGCCATTGGGAAGATAGTCAAATATCAGTTCAGAAGCAACCCTACAAGCACAAGGGTGAGGAGGTATGTAACTACGGATAATAGTAGGCGAGGAAGGACATCAACAATTTTATTTGGTATACGATGTAATAAGCTCGTAGCTTTACAAGAGTTAGAGGGTCCTCCCTAAGTACTACAGTGAAAGACTAGCAAAGGAATTGAGGAAGGAGGTTCAACCTAAGCACAGTGACCTAAAGAGGAAATGATCTTGTAACAACAGTTTCACAACAACATTGTACATCCTCCAAAAGAAAGAGAAACCTACCGTGGCTAGTGAATGGGAAGTAAAATCAAAAGCAATATTCGAAGATCACATGAGTTGTACAAAAATTCCGGTATGCGTGAGAGCTAAGATAAACTAAGTATGCACCCAACAAGGGGAAAGAAAGACCAGGAAAGGTAATGGCTTACATTTAAAGAAAACTTATAAGGAACGAAAGAATCATTCGATCAATGATCTAGTGTGAACGCACTTAAGAGTTCGGAGTATTATCCATGCAGCATATATGTTGACAAATATACAACCGTAGAAGATTCCGGTATATGTTAAAAGAAAGAATTGAGCCCAGGTTATAGCCAAAGGAATGAATTGTTAGAAGATTGTATCATGGATATTTCATAGCGTCCATGGAGGGCTAAAGTAATAACTGATACCATGAGCCACGGATCGGAAGATAGCTTAAGCCTATGTAAAGGTTGATCAGGAGGAAGAAGAAACTAAAGAATTACATCACCTAAGTAAATCAGGAGTCTGATTATTGGACCTAGAAAAATTATAGAAGTTGTGCTTGAGAACATGACAGGATCACTCTTAATATCAGACATTCAAGAGAAATAACACAACAACCATAATCTATAACGGCTCTACGGTAAATCCAGTTAGAAAAGTACGGGCCTCATAAGAAGTCAGTACAAAGCTCCCACCGAATTGTCTATGTACCAGAGGTGTGAGTACAACAATAGAGCTTCAAGTTATGGACGTGAATTACATCTATGTGGAAGGGAGGTTATAAAAGGAATAGAATATATGATACGAGATTTTAAGTAAGTAAGGTAAAAGTGAACAACGTACGAGGTACTGAAATGCAGAAAGTTGTGAATAGTCCATACTTCAGATAGAAGGTTATAAGCACGAGGATTCAATATCCAGGAATGATAGCGGCAGCGTTAGTGGCATATCTTCCAGTCCATGGTTTCTACGTATCGAGAGGTGTAGTTAAAAGAGTATAGAAGAGTTAGAGACGATGTGACGTCTCGCTTGATATTCGAGAATAACAATAAGGAAATCTATGGTGCAAGCAAGTTGAAGAAAGGTTGCAAGTAGTATAAATTGATATGTGTAGGTTGCAAGATAAAGTATGGTAGAGTGACAAGGTTTTAGGAAGACAAGAGTAAGGATAAGAAAAGGCGAGTGAGAAGGTGACGAGAATGGATAAGTCCTCGGGATTAAGCACATGAAAACAAGAAGAGCTGATGATTTCTCTAAGTTATGGAAAAGCTCAGTATAGCCTGAATGAACTCAAAGGAGTCTAAGACTAGTAACATTTAGAAAAGATGGAATGCTGTCCTGGTAGTATAATGAGGGTGTAATGGTGATGGATAAAAGATGACGTTTAGGCCTTCAAGTGAGTAGTGATTTGAAGAGGATTTCATGGATTGTACGAGATTAAAATACCCACATAAGTGAATCACATTGGGATGCTATAAAATACGATCATTGAAGTATAGTATCACCCCTAAGTGGATCAGGAAAATCACTTCAAATATTCCTCGATGGAACGTAAGCCCTAGTGGCAAGGTATGACGTAAGAAGTTCAAGTTATCAGTGGTATATTGTAGATTAATATTGAGGCAAATCAACAATGGATGGACAAAAGTCACAAAGAATGATATGAGATTAGACCGCCATTCTTAAGACGAACGGTAATGAAGGAGCATTAAAGGACTGAGATTTATACCTAAAGGATAGGCAACAAAAGTAACTGGGAGCTTGGTAAGCGTACCTCAGTAAAGGTAGGTTGAAGCGAAAATTATGGTATAGTATAACCCATGTAAATGCAGTAAAGTCATGTGAATGGGTAACCGGATCTAAGAAATAAGATATGGCCATATTCGCAAGTTCTACAAAGTATCGAGCAAAGGATTTTAGTATACCTATAGAGGCCCAGAGAGGTATCCTATTAAGCCTTGTATATACAAAGTAAGGCCTAGAGATTGACTAAAAGATAAAAGGAAAAGAAAAAATGAATCGCATAAGTGCACCCACAAAGCCAGGGTCATACAGGCTGCATGACATGAGGTAACAGAAGTTGCAAGATTAGGAAAATTTCGACCACAGGTCATGATATGAGCAAAAAGACTAAAGGGGGGGAATACCCTAGACTTTGTATTTATTCACAGAGCAACTGCTTAAATGGCAAGAAGAGTATTAAGGTATTCACAAAAGCTATAAGCTACGAAAATGATAAGAGCATCAGCCAACATTCGAGGACGAATGTTCCAAAGTGGGGAATAATATTACGCCCCACAATATTACGTCGATATTACGCTTTGCAGTATTAAGTTACGACAGTGTTGCACCCAGTAGTATTATATTACAATGGATTTATGCTATTTATAATAAGCGATGAATAGTGTTATGAAGCATAAAGGGGTACACNTGAGTTTCGTTGGAAATGGCCAATTTGGAATAAAATACGGGTCGAGCGATAATATCCGATAATTATAAATTAGTACCATGCAAGGTATCATATGACCACGGTAGTGTAATATATAAAGTATATATGAAGTATTTTAAAAATAAATTTAAGTAATTTGTGGTAATTCTTAAATTATGCGGGTAATTGATTAATTACCGAATAACGGGACATTACCCGATTAACTAATAAGTGGATAAAAACTTAATAATCATTCCCCCAAAAACGTGGCAAGAGTCCACCATATCAAGAATGTGACTAAGTCACTTATGCCTAGGTGGCAACATAGGCATAAATGAGAGATAATGACTAATTTGATATCTGCTAAGATTCAAATCAAAATGAATTCAATGTAATGTTAAACGTTGTTACTTTCAAATTATCAAGGAACCAAAAAAAGAAAGCAACGTTTTCCTCTCAAAGACTCAAGGAAATCAGAAACATTTCCTTCATTAAAAATAAGCAACATTTGCATTCTATCTTTGGTTTTTAAAACCAAAAACGTGAAAGAGCAGAGCCATTTTTTTCGTTCAATTTCGAGACTTAATCAATTCAATCCTTAAGCCAACATTTTGTTCAAAACGTTAAAAGCAGATTAATTCATCCGAAATTTCAAGTTTGTCCAAGTGTGAATTTCGTCCATATTTCGCAGAAGCAGGTTCGTTCAAATAAATCCGGGAACAGGTATGTTAAGGCTAAGCTCTTCCTTCATTTTGGCATGATCTTGTCATTACACAAGTTTGATAACGAGGCATAAAGAAAAATTTATATTTTCGGAAATTACATATATTTTCCTAGTTTTGTAAGTTACAATATTCTCTTTATCGGGACTTCATATTCATTTGAGTATTTCATTCTTCCAGTCAAGAATACTCATTCTTCCAGTCAAGAGAGCAGAGAGTATATATATACAGTATTAAAGTATTTTCATTACCATCGAGCTATAATCGATGGGCAGGTCCCTATTGGGCAACCTCTGATCAGATGGTAAGTTATATGACGATCCTACTGTGGCCGAGCGCATATGAGCGAGCCCAGTTGGTCGAGATACAGAGCCTAGTATGCCCGAGTGCTTATGAGCGAGCCTACTACGGCAGAGCAGATATATATATGTATACCGAGCCTTATAGGGCCGGACAGCTATTTTACTTACTATATTGAGAGAATTGAGTCAGTATCAACAGGTAAGCATATCTTCAGATTATCTTTGACTTCCGGCTACTTGCAGTTATTATATTATCAGTTCAGTTTCAGCTTTCAGTATATTGCCTTACATACTCAGTACATTATTACGTACTGACGTCCCTTTTCTAGGAGCGGTGCATTTCATGCGTGCAGGTCAGACAGACAGGCGAGTAGGCCTCTTCAATAAGTGTTGCCCGAGTTCAGCTTGATTGGTAAGCTCCATGCCTTTCGGAGTTTCCGAGTCTAGAGCCTTATGTATATCTTGTATATATACGTATATATGTCATGAGTAGGTCGGAGAACCGTTCCGATCACAGTATATCCATTAGTAGAGGCTTGTAGACATATCTTGTTAGTTAGTGCAGTATGTTGGGCTTTCAGGGCTTGTATGTATATTTGGTTGGTTTTTCAGCTGTAATAAATATGACGGCCTTATCGGCCAAGTTTTATATTGATATTTAGTCAGCATTCGCTGTCGTCTTGCAATGTGGCCCATGGCCAAAAGTATGACATCATATGTTCAGAGTCCCTTAGTTGCAAGTTGGTACGCAAGGATAGGTGAGGCACTGGGTGCCGGTCTCGCCCCCCAAGTTCGGGGCGTGACACCGGTGGCCTCGGGTGAGTTTCGGCTGGTTAAACGGACAATTTCATGATTTGGAAAACTTGCAGATTTTTGAGCTTCAGCTGTTCACCAGAAAATTTCTGATGCGAGGAGTCGAGTTTAGAAGCTCATATCTTGCAATCTATAAGGAATCAGAAAAATTACAAAACATGAAAGTTGTAGCCCTTGCATTTTAGTTTCCAGAGAGGTAAACCATTCATGATTTGGACATTTCATCAGAAAGTTATGATCGATTGAAGATGGCTGGTGGAGCAGTTTCGACAGAATTTTCTGATGTATGGAGCCGACTTTAGAAGCTCATATCTCGGAATATATAAAAGAGTTATATGGTGTACAACCTATCAAATGAATGGTTTTCGAGTGTAGTTTCTAAATCTTCAAACCGTTTGTCATTTGGATATTTCCACAAGGAGTTATGGGCGTTTTAACAGTAGGTGTACAGCAGGGGAAAATGGCAAGAGGATGTACAACCTGTACAGCGCAAGGTACAACTCGATGAAACCTGGGCAGGTTGTTTTAATCACGAGTTTTAGCCCATTTCTTTCATTTTACTTGGACGATTTTGGAGAGCTCAAGGAGGGATTTTCACCAAGCAACACTAGGTAAGTGATTTCTTCCGATTTTTGAGTTAAATATGTGATCTTACATGGATTTAGACATGAGAATCAGTACAAAAAGGTGGAGTTAGGGCTTGAGATTATGAGACTTTCTACGGATGATTTGAGGGGTCAAACGAACATCGATTTTTGAGTTCTTTATATGTACGGACTCGTGAGATGATGAAGAACATTTTGGTATAAAGTTTGTCCAGTTCTGGGACGGGGGCCCGGGGGTCGGGTTTGGACTGATTTCGGGTTTTGTGCTTAAAATCGATATTTTTCAATTGGAATTCATTCGTTTAGCATAATTTGATGATAAAAATCTGAACTTGGTAGATTTGGAGCACTCGGAAGTTGGGTCGAGAGGCAAGCGTGTTGCAGAGTAGCTTTTCGGGCTAGTTCGAGCTAAGTCATGCTATATTTTAACTATTTTAAAAACTCAGCTATGTTATTTTGTTTTAAACACATTAATTGATATTTTCAAAGATATTTGAGCTGAGCTTCATATTTTACTGATGCCCGAGGGGCTTATGAGTTTCTAGCTGAGTAAGGCCGAGGGCCTGTATTGTGAGATACTTTTGGGTCGGGCTGCACGCCGCAGCAGTGATATACTGATTGTGATAATGAGGTCGAGGGCCTGAGATTCTGCGCCACGAGGTGGCTTGATATTGATATGAGGCCGAGAGCCTGTTTATGATGCCACGAGATGGCTTGACATTGCGCTTGGGCCGTAAGGGGCCCCTCCAGGAGTCTGCACACCCCCAGTGAGCGCGGGTACCCATTGTGATGTAAGATATAGCCCGAGGAGCTGGTATGGTTCTGAGATATAGCACGGGGGCTGGTATTATTCTAAGATATTGCCCGAGGGGCGGATTTGTTGATATTGTGCCCGAGGGGCGAACCTTTATGTACTTATCTTTCTTATTTACCTATCATGTACGTGTTTAATTGTGTAATTGTGCCCGAGGGACGGATCTTCTATAATCTGTTCTAATTTCTTGCATTCAATTGCTTAACTGTTGAAAAGCCATTTTGAAGAAGTTTAAACTGAGCTAAGGTGCTTAAGAGATTTCACAGTTTCATTGCTTTCTTACTGGTTATGTACTCCTTCTATATAGCATGTTGATGTACTCTTCATGATTTCCTATCACTCAGTCTTCATTTATTTTTGTTACACACTAAGTTGGAAGTACTCACTTTACTCCCTGCACCTTGTGTGCAGATTCAGGTATTTCTGAACCCGGTAGTGGGTATTGGTTGCTCAGAGGCAGAGTCATCGGAGTTTAGCAAGGTAGCTGCTTGACATTTGCAGCACTGCTTTTCTCCCTATCGATTTCATTAGACCGTATTTAGTACATTTTTTACTCTAGTTGTATTCGGACCTTAGTAGATGCTCATGACTAGTGACACCCTAATGTCGGGCTGTGTTGGTTTTCATTTCCGCAAATTATACTGTTAAATGCTCATTTTGGGATTTTATTTCTGATTAAAGACTTAGTAGTTATTATTTTAGTTGTTTAAAGTGAATTGGAGGTGTGTCGGCTGGCCTTGTCTTCACGAGAGGCGCCATCACGACCGGGTTAGGATTTAGGGTCGTGACACCTGGCTAGGTGTATTTTGGGCCTGCTGTAGGCTCCCTATAGTTACTTATTTCTACATTTACTCTATTCATTCTGGGTCTGTAATAATTCTTGTAATAACATTTTGGGGTATTAGTGAAATTGGGGGAAGGGCTTTTATCTTATACTTGCACAGAAATGGGTAGAGATCTTGCTTATAGGTCCATTACCTGGTGAAAATATGCTATTATGTTCAAACATGTCCAGCTATCATGTGTTAGAAATCATGCCTATTGGTATTCTATCTTTGCTCAAAACGTGCTAGTTTCCTATTATTGTAGAAATCATGCATGTAGGTATTTTATGCTTGCTCAAAACATGTTATTTTCCAGTCATTGTAGAAATTCTGTCTATAGGTTCTTTATTGGTTCAACAATGCTATATGCCTGCTTGTTAGAGATCATGCCTATAGTAACCAAAAATCAGTTTTAATTATAGAAATCATGCATATAGGATCAAAATTAGTTTTAGAGATCATGTCTATAGGATCTAAAATCAGTTTTAAGTATCGAACTCATGCCTATAAGATCTGAATCAGTTAACTAATCAACTTACTCGTCTTCAATTCTGTGTTAATTATCCTCACTAGAAACCATGCATGTAGGACTCAAGTAACCAATTCTGAACATAATCCTGCGATCACCATTATCAGTTACTGTATAAAATGCCTAGATATCATGCCTATAGATTTAATCTCCTACACGCGTAATCAGTAGGAAACTACGTAGGTTTCAGAGATTGTATAATACAAGTATTAAATCCATAATCGCATAGAGATCTTGCCTATATGTTTCTGCAATTTCAACCTGTTAAAATCTGCAACTGTCTTTGTTAATCAGTCTTTGCGTGCATTTGTTATCTAAGTGCGGAGGCCAACTTGAGCTTTTATTTGCTTATAAGTGAAATTCCAAAATGTTTTGTATGTCGCCTAGTATTTTTAATATTTTGAGCAGCCTAAGTTAAAGTCTAGAACCATCCATAGATAGAGGTCCAAATGCCTCCTGGACCACAGGCATGGGACATGTAGTGCACACGTAGGGTACGACTTAGAATTGAGTAGTGCGCTTTAGGTAAACAACTTAAAGATAGTAATCGGGTAGCAGGAGATGATAGTTTGTGCCCGCTGAATAATATGAATAACACCCCACCTTGAGGGAGTTACGAAGTATTATTTATGTTGCACGGGGTGATCCTTTAGGCTAAAAAACTTAGGAAACCCCCCCCCCCATCTTGTCTTTCATTAGTTATTTGTGTTTAATTATAAACTTCCCCAATTCCTTGTTTTTCCCGTACTTGATCTCCTAGGCTAATTCATAATTGAGTTCGGCCGGAACCCACAGTTGTGCACCTCGAAGAGTGCCTAACACCTTCTCTTCGAGGTAATTTCGAGCCCTTAACCGATCTTTGGTGATGCAAACGAGTTAGACAGAGTTATCTGCAAATAGGTGCCCTAACGCACCTTAATCCGTTAGGTGGCGACTCTCTCTTTTAAAACCCTTCCTTAAAAGAGTTGTCACATGTCAAAACTCGATTTCGCGAGAAAAAGGTGCACGACAGCATGACGACTCTACTGGGGATATTTTTAGGCTCTTACCATTGCGAATTTGATCTTTGTGAATGAGTCTCTCTCGATAAGTGTGTTTTGTAATTTCGCTATTACTTGAATATCCCGCTCCCATTTTCCCTTTTATTGCTACATGCACATCCTCTTCCCTATTTCCCTTTTATATGAACTCATATAGCAGCCTTTCATTTAATTTGATGACCACTTGCATTTCCCCTTATCATGTTCACTTGCTCCAAACATTTTAATTTTGTTATGTCATGTCTTTCCCCAATCCTTACCCCTCTATTGCTTTATTACAATTCTTCCATCACGCGAACTAACTTCTTTCCTATTTTTCATTCTTTCATGTCTTTACGTTTATTCAATACTACATTTATTGCTTTCAACATGCTAAAATACTTGACAACGTGTTATTTTTTTTTTGCATAAAGCATGCTCCACATCATATTCAACTCGTGCGTATTAATACCATAGCGGCACTTGATGAATGTCCGCGCTCTTCCTAAACCACCCTTTAAATTTGGAAAGGCTTATTTGCGGTAAAAGTAGTCGACCAGCGGTGCAATCGACGGTTCCGTGCCTTTCCCTCTCAAAGTTGTCCGCTTGAGGGTACTAGTCTAGACTCTTCTAGAAACCCCATTCTAAAACCAATTGTGCATGCATCATGTCTAAACCTAGTATGAGTTAGAACGATGTCCGCATAATAACTCGCAAAGACAAGCCTTGCCCAAAGTCCGCTGGGATTTCCATAATCCCAATAGACACAATCACAATCTGTGCATTATTTGGAGAAAACATGCCAATATGTTGATCATTAACATGTAAATAGCCAAATCTGGAGGGGGAAAAGGGCTAACTTTATCTGTTTTGTAGAAATGAGGCGCGAGGTCCCCAGGTTCGCCATGGTTCGGAATATCCCACCTTTGATGCTGGATTGGTAGGAAATCTCGCACCAAGTGACAAAAACCACGTGAAAAGAGTTATTGGTAATTTACCTTCTCTGCTAGACATCCAGCCAAACAATGTACTGATCGAGGCTGCTACGATGTTCTGGGACGAAAAGAGGGTTGTTTTCCATTTCGGTGATATAGAATGACTCCCCTTCTAGAGGAAATAGGGTCTTTCCTGGACTTCCATGGGATAGCCCTAGTCTATTGGTACTGGAAAATTGCACTTCTCGAGGGTTTCTGATAATGATGGGTTTTAGAAACAATGATGAGTTAGTCTGCCTGAAGAAGTCTTATATACCCTTCAACTTCCTTTACAAACGTTATGGGCACAACAAATCTTACCGCCTTTACCATGATGAGTTTTCTATTACTTCGTTGGGTTGGACCCACCGCCGGGTTTTTGTGTTCATTGTCTGTTTTCTGGGGATGCTGGTATTCCCAATGCAAGGAGAAAGGATTCACACTCGTTTAGCTATGGTTACCAATACCCTAATGGAAGGAATTGAGGGACAGACTTACACTATCATCCCAATGATCGTAGCAGAGATATACTGAGATTTGGACAGCTGCAAGAAAGGATATAGGCATTTTGAGGGTTGTAATTTGCTACTACAAATATGGTTGTTAGAACATCTTCAAAGGGGACAATACTGGCAAGAATTTCCGCGGCGACCATGGAATGACCACATAGCTTTTCACCACCCGAAAAGAATGACTTTTATCCTGGAGAGGTTTGCACAACCAGGAAACACTGTGGGCTGGGTACACTTCTTTAGCAATTTAACTGATGACAAGATCCATTGGATGTTCGAATGGTTCCCTACTAGTGAGGTCATCATCAGGTCAAGAGATTTTCCTCATCTAGTGCTAATCGGATTAAGGGGTATTTATCCTTATGCCCCTATCTGAGTCATGAGGAAAGCTGAGAGGAAACAAGTCATACCCTGAGTTTCAAAAATGGATCACTACAAAGCAGATCTCCAAGGTGATGCTATTCCATTCACGTACGAAGCACAACATATTTGGCATCTGAAAATCATTGTGGAAAAGGATACCATCAAGTCAGATCGGTACCATGCTGGCCATGTGTGTTTCTACCCATCATGGTTGGTCGATGACATAGCAGGAGAAGTCAAGCTAGGAATTGATTTGGGAAATAGGGTCATAAACGACGCTGCCGAGGCACAAGTCAAATATAGGAGATTACGCAAAAGGATTTTTGAATCCGAGGGTAGACATTTGGAACATCACAAAGCAGACATGGAAGAATCAATGAATGGAGAGGAATCGCTACTAAATCAATAAAGAGGTTGGAGTATTTAGATCAGGGGTTGATGGAGCTGGAAGGGAAGATGAGAAACAGGGTTACATGTTGTTAAAACATGGATGGAAATGAAGGAGGGCTCCTAGCAAGGGCGTATCTACTGTTGAACATGCGCGACCTGGGGAACTTGATCGATGGAACAAAGAAGGCCAAGCATGGAGAAGGTCCCTGTAGGACCAAATGTATTAGAAATTATGTTTTACTTACTTTCTAGACTCGTTTTAGGCTTTGGTTGTAATAAGCACATGCCATTAGTGACTCTTTATTATTATTAGCGTTTTAGTAGAGATTCGGTTTATTTATCATATTAATGAAATGACGTAGTTATTGGCATCGATTTTCTCCAAATCTATATGTCCCTTAGGCCTACCTCAGGCACAATGAGGTCCCCAAATTACGACGCGAATTTATAATTCCGCAATATGTGTTTAAATACTGCAAACATCCTTTCAATACTCCTCACTGACTTGTTTACCTTTTGTTTTTCTTCTTTTCTTTATTTGTTTATTCCCATCCCCTTAGGTTGGTTCGTGCATACTGGCATCATCTACATATCATACCAGATCAAGAGGTCCTCCACCTCCTCCTCCTCCGAGTGATCCCAAAAGCAAAGGAAAATCCAGAATGGATGATACAAGCAATATCAGGAAAGACAATGCTACACATGAAGAAAATGTCGAAACTTCATATGGTCGAAGCACTCTGGCACAGAATGATTTGGTTTTACAACTGGAACAAAAGATACTGGAGTTACAAAGGGAACTTGAGTAGGTCCGGAACTTGGCAAACCTTTCCCTTACCTGAATGTCCCCGACATCAACCAATAAAACACCAAAAAACCTAGCACCTCCCCAAAATACACCAAACCAGCATCCACAAAATCCTCCCGCACCTCACCAATATTCCACACCGCCTCAAAATCCCAATCCTCCACCAGTACCGACTCCTCCACAACATCATCATCAGCCAACCCAGTATCCACAAACCACTACCTATCACACACCTCAGAATGCACCACAACCTATCCCCGATCCTCAAAACTCAACCAACGACCACCACTACACACAAATTCCTAGAGTCCATCAAAGCAACCCCATATACGTAGAAACCTTACCTGCACTCCACAACAAACCTTATACATACCAGAATCCACCGAGAAGTACCTACTCATCAAGAATATGGCAGAAGAACTTAAGAAGCTCACAAGTCGAGTCCAAGGTATTGAAGGCGGTAAAGGCATCGAAGGTCTGAATTATGAAGATTTTTGTATTCAGCCGGACTTAGAACTACCAGAGGGTTACAAACCTCCGAAGTTCGAAATATTTGACGGGACGGGTGATCCGAAGGTACATTTGAGAACATACTGTGACAAGCTCGTAGGGGTTGGTAAAGACGAAGGGATCCGCATGAAGTTGTTCATGAGGAGCCTCACTGGAGACGCCCTGTCTTGGTACATCAGTCAAAACCCAAAAAAATGGGTTAACTGGGTGAGCATGGCATCAGATTTTATGGATCGGTTCAGGTTCAATACAGAAAATGCGCTAGATGTCTTCTACATTTGAAATATTAAGAATAAGCCCACAGAAACTTTCCGTGAGTATGCTACTCGATGGAGATCAGAAGTTGGAAAAGTAAGGCCGGCATTAGAAGAAGAGCAAATGAACAAATTCTTTGTCCGGGCCCAGGATCCGTAATACTACAAGAGGTTAATGGTTATTGAAAATCATAAATTTTCCGACATCATCAAGTTGGGAGAAAGAATAGAAGAGGGAATTAAAAGCGGAATGGTGACAAACTTTGAGGCACTCCAAGCTATAAACAAGGCCTTGCAGCCAGGAGGTATATCTAAAAAGAAAGAAGTTGGTGCAGTAATGGTAGCTCAAGGTCCAAAATCTCCTTTTACATACCAAACCCCACCACCCACATATCAGCCTTCACCTCCCAGATACCAACAACCCGCCGCTACCTACCATACTTATAACATACAACCTGCATATTACTACTCAACATCACCAGCCCGCCAAAACTACTAGAAACCCAGACCAAGTTTCGACCGCAGACCACCCAGACAGTACACTCCTATTGCCGAACCGATCGATCAATTGTATGAAAGACTGAAGGCTGCCGGTTATGGCACCCCCATTCCTGTTGTTACTATGGAAAACTCTTCCCAGTGGGTTAATACGAACAAGACATGTGCCTATCACTCGGGCATGAAGGGGCACACTATTGAGGGATGTCGCACTTTGAAGGAAAAGATCCAGATGTTGATTGACACCAAAGTTATACAGGCAAAAGATGCTGCACCAAATGTTCGCAACTACCCCCTCCTGGATCATAGGGGCGAGGGGGTAAATGTGATCGAAACTGATGAAAAATGGGATCCGGAAGGATCAATTGGACTCATTCGTGAAGGGTATGAACAAAAAGTACCTCCAGTTACACCTATTATAGTGCAGATTAAGTCGCCAATTGAGGTTGAAATAACTACGCCAACTCCTTTTGAGGTTAAAGCAACAACTCCCTCAACCACACCAGCTCCGTTTGAGGTGAAGTGACCATACCCTTCACTATGACGGTAGCACCCACACCGTCCTTTAATTCCAATACTATACCATGGGACTATGCTGCAGAGGCAAGAAGGAAAGGAAAAGGGAAAATGGAAGAAACAGGTGCCGTACAAGGCATGACCAGGACCGGTAGGGTTTACACGCCCGAGCATTTGGGAGGAACAAGTAAAGAAGCTGCTCCCAAGCAACTTATCATTGAAACTGGCCCGGATGATCTTTGGAGAATGGTGCAAGAAAGTGAGTATTCTGTGGTTGATCATCTGAACAAAACCCCTGCTCAGATATCCATTCTATTGCTACTAGAGAATTCTGAGACGCACAGGAATGCATTGATGAAAGTGTTGAACGAAGCTCGTGTACCCAATAACATCACTAGTGGAGAAATGGCCAACATGGTAGGATAGGTGCTGGAAAGCCACAAGATCACTTTTCACGAAGACGAGCTGCCACCAGAAGGACTGAGTCACAACAGGGAACTACATATGCAGTACAGTTTGAGGATAAATTCATCGCCAGGGTCTTGATAGATGGGGGTTCAAGCCTCAAAATTTGTTCGTTGACTACTTTGAAGATATAGGGTAAAGGCTTGCATGAGATACAAGCAGGAACTATGAATGTGAAAGCATTCGATGGGTCCCAAAGGGCCACAATCGGGGAAATCAATCTATGTTTGCAGATGGGCCCGACCTGGTTCGATGTTGAATTTCAAGTATTGGATATATCCGCCACATACAATCTACTGTTGGGACAACCTTGGATACATGCTGCTCGAGCCGTAGCTTCTACGCTACACCAAACCGTAAAGTTCGAATGGAATCATCAGGAAGTGATCATTCATGAAGACGGAAGTAATCCCATTTACACCAATCAAACTGTTCCGGTTGTTGAGAATAGATGGAATAGAGAGACGTACTATCACATCGAGCATGTCAACGCAATTGAAAAAGACAAATGGTGGAGCAGCAAAATAGAAAGTATATTGGCATGGACTGGGTATGAACCCGGCAAGGGTCTCGGCAAGAATCTCCAAGGGATCACCAAACTGATACAGTTAAAGCGCCATGGTACAAATTTTGGGCTTGGGTATGAATACACTTAGCACGAGTATCAGAGTTGGTCGCCACCATTGCGTGGTCCCTATTACTCTCTTGAACAGCCAATACCGCATCTGCACCAGACATTTCAACAGACTGACGTGATATGGGGATCTGAAGAAGATGAGGCTTTCGTTGGCCTAAGGAATCTGCTTCTGGATGATGAAAACATAGACTGCAATGCAATAGTTGAGGAGGAGAAGGAGGAAGACCTTACCATTCAGACCATGGAGAAAGGAGCCGTTGTCAAGAATTGGACTGCTACACCATCCCGGGCCTGTCGAGTTCCTAGGTAGCCTGGCAATTAGCATGATCTATTTTTAAGCATTAAGGACATTTTCAGTATTCTGTTTTAGACGCATTTTGTTTTGAAAAAATTGCTCGAATCATCGAGCCGTACTTCTCTTAATGTTTTCATATTTATCTAATGCATTGCTATTTTTAGTATTTATTATTATCCTTTACATTTTCTCTCTACAACATTATTATTACTTATCCTAATGAACTGACGACGGTGACATGTGATGAAATAACACAACAAAGGATAGTGATTCAGAGGAAATAGAAGAAGAAGATATAATCCTTGAGGAAATTGTCAGAGAGGTAGAAAATTTTGAGAATAAGCCTAAGTCAAATTTGGACGAAACTGAGATAGTCAACTTGGGAGATTCTGAAATAGTCAAAGAAACTCACATAAGCATCTATCTGTCACCATCAGAGAAAGAAGAGTACACCCGTTTCCTAAAAGAATACGAAGATATCTTTGCATGGTTTTATGATAATATGACCGGGTTGAGCACATCTATCGTAGCTCATAAACTACCTACCAATCCAATGTGTCCGCCTGTAAAACAAAAACTCAGAAAGTTCAAGCCTGATATGAGTCTGAAAATCAAAGAGGAAGTCACCAAGCTGATCAAAGCTAAGGTTGTCAGAGTGGTTGAATATCTTACTTGCTTGTCCAACATCGTGCTAGTTCCGAAGAAGGATGGAAAGGTCAGAGTATGTGTCGATTATCGAGATTTAAACAAAGCAAGTCCCAAAGATGATTTCCCATTACCCATTGTACACATACTAATCGACAACTGTGCCAAGCATGGACTCGAATCCTTTGTGGATTTTTTCACGGGATACCATCAGATCTGAATGGATGAGGAAAATGTCAAGAAAACAGCCTTTATCACTCCATGGGGGATGTATTGCTATAAAATGATGCCATTTGGCCTGAAGAATGCTGGAGCCACTTATATGAGAGCCATGGCGACTATTTTTCATGACATGATTCACAAAGAAATAGAGGTGTACGTGGATGAAGTCATCATCAAATCCAGAAGAAGCGCAGATCATATAGCAGATTTAAGAAAATTCTTAATCGGCTTAGAAGGTACAATCTGAAACTGAATCCTGCAAAGTGTGCCTTCGGAGTCCCTGCTGGAAAATTGCTAGGTTTCATCATCAGCCGCCGGGGGATTGAGTTGGACCCTTCAAAGGTCAAAGCTATCCAAGATTTGCCACCTACGAAGAGCAAGAAAGATGTGATGAGCTTCTTGGGGCGTCTCAATTACATCAGTCGATTCATAGCACAATCGACCGTGATCTGTTAGCCAATTTTCAAAATGCTGAAGAATGATGTTGCAACAAGATGGACTGAAGAATGTCAAAAAGCCTTTGATAAAATCAAGAAGTACCTATCCACACCACCAGTCTTGGTCCCGTCGGAACCCGGTAGATCTCTGCTACTCTATTTGTTCGTACTAGATGGAGCTTTCGGTTGTGTCTTGGGACAACACGACGAGACGGTAAGAAAGGAGCATGCCATATACTATTTGAGTAAGAAGTTCACACCCTATAAAGCACGGTATTCTTTGCTGAAACGCACCTGCTATGCCCTGACGTGGATAGCTCAGAAATTGAGGCACTACTGTTGTGCCTACACTACATATCTCATATCAAGGATGGATCCCCTGAAATACATTTTTCAAAAACCAATGCCTACAGGGAAACTAGCAAAATGGCAGATATTGTTGAGTGAACTAGACATTGTCTATGTGACTTAGAAGGCGGTCAAGGGACGGGTATTAGGAAATCATCTTGCGGAAAATCCTGTAGGAGGAGAATACGAACCACTGGAAACATATTTTCCCGAGGAAGAAGTATCATTTGTAGGAGAAGATATCACCGAAACCTACGACGGTTGGAGAATGTTCTTTGATGGGGCTGCAAATTTCAAAGAAGTGGGTATTGGAGCTGTTTTGGTGTCAGAGACAGGTCATGTTTCCATGCACCAACAATATGGCAGAATACGAGGCTTGCATCATGGGACTCAATTTGGCTGTTGATATGAATATCTAGGAGTTGCTGGTAATTGGTGATTCAGATCTGCTGGTCCATCAGGTGCAAGGAGAATGGGCTACAAAGAATACTAAAATATTACCATAGCTATATCATGTGCGAGAGTTGAAGAAGAGATTGACGAAGATAGAGTTCAGACATGTTCCAAGAATCTATAATGAGTTCTCAGATGCATTGGCCACTTTTTTCTCCATGATACAGCATCCGAATAAGAATTTCATCGATCTCATTCCAGTAAGGATCCATGGTCAGCCAGCTTATTGTACTCATGTTGAAGAAGAAACAGACGGAAATCCATGGTTTCACGATATCAAGGAGTATTTGGCAAAAGGAGAATACCCGGAGCATGCAAATCATTTCAGAAACGCACGCTCCGGAGATTGTCCAATCATTTCTTCCAAAGTGGAGGAATTCTGTATAGAAGAACTCCAGACCTAGGGTTATTAGGTGTGTTGACGCCAAAGAAGCTTCCAAATTGCTCGAGGAGATACACGCTGGAACCTGCGGACCACACATGAATGGTTTTGTTTTAGCCAAGAAGATACTAAGAGCAGGATACTTCTTGATGACTATGGAAACAGACTGCATTAGGTATGTCCAAGAATGTCACCAGTGTCAGGTACATGCAGATATGATACGGGTACCGCCAAATGAACTCAATACAACAAGTGCACCTTGGCCTTTTTTTGCTTGGGAAATGGATGTCATCGGTCCAATCGAGCCTGTTGCTTCAAATGGGCACAGGTTCATTTTAGTGGCCATAGACTACTTCACAAAATGGGTTGAGGTTGCATCTTACAAGGCTGTAACCAAGAAAGTCATCGCAGATTTTGTCAGAGATCGTATTGTTTGCCGATTCGGGGTACCAGAATCCATCATTACCGATAATTCCGCCAACCTCAAAAGCGATTTAATCAAAGCTATGTGTGAAACCTTCAAGAGCAAGCATAAGAATTCCACAGCATACAGACCTCAAATGAATGGAGCCGTGGAATCTGCAAACAAGAATATCAAGAAAATATTGAGGAAAATGGTAGACAACCACAAGCAATGGCACGAGAAATCACCATTCGCCTTATTGGGGTATCGTACCACAGTTCGCACATCAACCGGAGCAACTCCCTACATGTTGGTCTACGGTGCTGAAGCTGTCATTCCCACCGAAGTCGAAATTCCTTCTTTGAGAATTATACAAGAAGCAGAACTCAGTGATGCAGAATGGATACGGAGTCGCTATGAACAATTGAGGGGAAAAGCATGAGTGCGGTATGCCATGGTCAACTTTATCAGAACAGAATGTCCAGAGCTTTCAACAAAAGGGTCAAACCTAGATAGTTGACACCGGGGCAACTGGTGCTGAAACAGATCTTCCCGCATCAAGATGAAGCCAAAGGGAAATTTTCACCTAATTGGAAAGGGCCCTACATGGTTCATAGGGTACTAACAGGAGGACCACTCACACTTTCAGAAAGGGACGGAGAAATTTGGCCAAAACCTATCAACTCGGACGCAGTCAAAAGATACTATGTTTAGGATTGTTTGCATTTCTTCATCTGATGTAACTGAATTACGCTTGACCTGATTCCCGTTTAAGAGGGGATATGTAGGCAGCCCGGTGGGTTCGGTCACATCTTAATAAAATTTTCATTTTTCCCACAACCAGAAACTGGGGCAGAATTTTGAGGAGGACCCTCAAAATTCCGGAGCAAGTCCAGCCGACGTCATCATATGCAGAACAGTCAGAGAATCGGCTAAGTAACTGGGGTAGAATTTTGAGGAGGACCCTCAAAATTCGGGAGCAAATCCAGCAAACTTCGTCATATGCAGAATGGTTAAAGAAGTGCTTATTAAACTGGGGCAGAATTTTGAGGAAGACCCTCAAAATTGTAATGCAAGGAAGTCGCAATGTCTCTAAAAGTTTCACAGTCATTGATTCATCTAGTTTACTTACTATCGCATACTGCTATGTTTTTAAACAACCATATTTATCAAATGCATGCATATTTTTTAGAAAACTTTATCTCTATGGCAACCAGATGTTACCCAGGGTAACTCAAATAGGACCTCCAGAGCAAGGTAAAGCAGAGCAAGCAGGCGAAGACACGAACCGACCTTCCCCCCACAGAACTCACATATCTTTCTTTAAATGCAGGTATAATAAGACAACGATATTCGCAGATACATAAAAACATGGCCCTCAAGACAACAAATTATCTAGCATGAACATCTTCAGCTATGAAATACTTTACTTTTCATTTGTCTCCTCTTCTAGCATTAGGCTAAGCCCTGCCTCCTCAACTGCATAAGGCTAAGCATTGCCTGTAATTGCATGAGACTAAGCATTGTCTCTTTGCATAAGGCTAAGCACTGCCTTCCCTTGCATGAGACCAAGCATTGTCTCCTCGTTTGCATAAGGCTAAGACCTGCCTCCCTAATTGCATAAGGCTAAGCACTGCCTTTCCTTGCATCGAGACTAAGCCCTGTCTCCTCTTCTTGTATGAGGCTAAGCCCTGCCTTCTCAACTGCATAAGGCTAAGCATTTCCTTTCATTGCATAAGACTAAGCATTGTCTCCACTTTGCATAAGGCTAAGCACTGCCTTCCCTTGCATGAGACTAAGCATTGTCTCCATTTTGCATAAGGTTAAGCCCTGCCTCCCTATCTGCGTAAGGCTAAGCATTGCCTTCCATCGCATGAGACTAAGTACGGTCTCCCTTTCTTGCATGAGGCTAAGCATTGCCTTCCCAACTGCATAAGGCTAAGCTCTGTCTTTCCTTTCCTAATACCGAACGCTGCGCTACTTGAAAACTAGCACTATTTTGCCTTCCCGTGGCTATGCTCTGTCCTAATCTTATTCAAGACTAAGCTCTCTCTTTCTTCACTTATATGATCCATCATCATGTCTCTGCATTTCATGGGCTGAAACTTCACCATATTATCCAAAGGCGTCATAGTCCAAAGGCATCATCCTCATAGCCTGAAGACACCATGTCATGGCCCAAGGATCTCTAAATATCGCACATCATTATTCAAAGGCGTCATGGTTCAGAGGCACCATTCTCATGGTGCGAGAACATCATTTCATGGCCTGCGAACCCCTTATCATGCTATTCATGGCCCAGGACGTCATGGTCTAAGGACATCATCCCACCGTCCAAAAACAATCTCCATGGTCCAAAGGGAATTTGCATCATGTTTGAATTCTCGCAATAACCCATATATATTTTGCATGCATCGTATTTTAAGTTTTGCAGGTAATCCATGAGGTAACCATTCTTCAAACGGGAGCAACCTTCGCTTCGATTTTTGTTCATAATGTTCACATCCTGCAATTATTTCAAACATAACCGACCACTAATTTCCCACCTTTTACTCCATGACCATTCAGATATTTGCCCTGTGATACATCCATAACGTCTCAAATTCACATTCATGACTTCACATAAGTCCATCCGATACTATCCTTCCCAAAAGAACCCTTTCCGAAACACACGACCATTCCTATAACAACGCCATCGATTTCGTTCACCGTTGGATCCAGAACTACACATGGCCTGATTCCTGTAAAACCAGGGATATGTAGGCAGCTCAGAAACCGGGGTTCGGCCTATACTTTTCAAAATCACTCCATTCGGTCAAAATGATCATCATTTCTTTACCTGACAACCCTTTCATTCTTCCCGGGTAAAGAGGGGAAGCTGTTGATACCCAATTTTTTCCTTATTTTAAATGTATATATACTTTCAAAATAGTGCATATACATCATCATTTTGATTTATGAGCGCACACAAGTATTTTTTATAATTTTTCATAATTTGTAAAGGCTTTAAATCAATTTATTTCTGTATTTTATTATATAAATATTCAATAATTACCCTTCAAATTATTTTTATGATGATTTAATCATCATTTATATTAATATGAGGTTTAAATATTTTCTGTGCATTTCTTATAATTACATTTGCATTTTTAAGGCTAAATTTCACATCTTTGCAATAATAGCCTATATTAATGTGTAATTACATTATTTAGGCAGAAAATAATTTTTTATATTTTTAAAATGTTAAGTAATTATTTTAAATCATTTTAGTGTACGAATGATATTTTGTTATTTATTTATCACTTTTATAAATTATTTAATTGATTAAAATTGGGTATTTAAAATTTAGCCCTAAATTCCTCCAATTTTTCGGACCTAAAACTACCCAATATACTAGTCCAACACCCTTACACTGACCCAATTACCCCTGGACCAAGACCAATTAGCCTAACCCATACCCATTTAAAACACCCGACCCAGAACTCTTTTAAATCGTGGTCGTTGATCTCTGCGATCAACGGTCCACGTTACACCCTCCTTTTTAACTACACCCAAGCCCCAACCCTAATCACTCTTCACCACCCTGCCCCCTTGGAACTCTCTCTATCTTACCTCTGAAGAACCCTAATCGCCGCCCTTTACCAATCCCCTTCCTAATCCCTTCAGCCATGGGATTTACCCGTTATTTACTTACCATATCCTTGTTCCTTCTCTACTGGTTCATCTATGGTTACCTTGTTTGCTTGCCTAAACATGGCAAGCAGATCTCTTAGAATCGGACCAAATCTGGTTCAGCTCCTTGACCTTTTTCCGTCTGTGTTCGTTCTTGTTTTTTTATGGTATGAATCTCTATGGATCTCTGTGTATCTTTGAGATTCTTACTTATCCTAAATTAGGGTTTTAGATCCTTTTAAATCAAACCAAATCTGGCTCGATTCTTTGGTTTTGAATAGTATTTCTGTCTATGTTCATCTTATTCTATGCAGCATGTGATTTTTTTTTACTTTTTATTTCTGTCGATTTGTGTACTTCGCCTAAAATTAAGGTTCTGAAATTTCCTCTTTTCCTTACTGATTTCGATTGTTTTCTTTCTAGTGTTTGACTGATGATTTTCCATGTTATGTGATAATTTCTACCACTATATAAACCCCTTCTCCCATTCCCTTTAGACAGACTTTGGAGTCACTATAACTTCACTAGATCTAAAACTTTACTCTGTTATTTCGTTCTATACTTTGGTTTTGGCAGGCTGGAAGCCAAGGCCATTAAATTCTGGGTTTTGCTTCTTATTGACGTTCATAACACTGTGGGTTTTGTTCTTTCTTGCATTTTTCGTTTAACTAGTGAGTTACTTGACTTTCGTAATTTCATCCTTATGTGCCTATGATCTTCATGTATTCTTACCTCCGAATCCATGGATTAATACGTTCCTGGTTTACTCTTAAGCATCACTCTGTCAACTTCTGCATATAATCACTCTTAATGCTACTAGTTCTGAGATTATCTATGCCTAATTGGGTAATCTGAATCTTCCTAAGACTGTTTGGTTAGTGTGTTGATGCCTGAATGTTTATAATTATGTTCACTTGCTTAGAATATCTTTGATGAATGACTCACATCTGTGGTAATCTGTGTTAAGGCTTTCAGTGTTAGTAATAATTTGCCTCTCTACCATTATGTCACTCAGCATGCTTACTCGATCCCATACCCCTTTAGTATTTTCTTGTGATTTAGAACAGTTGTCTTAGCATGTTTGAATTGTTACTTTGAGGTTTTTAGGCTAAACCACCAGATCATCTTCTATTAATTAGATCTTTATAACCATGCTTGAATGCCCATATCTGCTACTTGACATGAGTTTACCTTTCATTCTGTCCAGAATCCCTGTAGAGATGTTTTGGCATACGTTATGTGTCTGTGACATTGCCCCGTTGCTAACATGATGCCTTGCCCTTCTGTGATTACTTGGCTTATCACAATGCTGCCTTGTTTCTTATATAGTTAGCACAATTTCCAACCATGCTTCAACCTGTCTAGTAATGTGCATCTGTATAATACCCAGTAAATCCTGCAAATATGTTCTTTTCAGCTTCTCTTTTTAGCATGTGACTACTTTTGTGCTAAGTGTTGAACCTGTTTCTTAGTTTACATTAAGCTTGCTTTCTTAAGTTCTGTGATTTGTTCAACTGTTTGCCTAATATGCTTAATTTGGTCGTGTCTATTTAAATCCCTCAATTCCTGTCCCTCAAACTTAGTCCTTTCTCTTTCACCTATTTCTTGGGATTTTTTTTGAGTTCTCATTCTTAGCCGACTGAAAGCCAAGGCTACTTAGGTTCTGCCCTTTGAACTCCCTAGTGTGAGCACTGCTCGGGGTCCAGTTGAGTCCCTTGTGAACTCTAACACACTAGGACTTTGTCCCTAGTTCCTCCTCTGAATTATCATTGTTAACCTCCCTAGTGTGAGCACTGTCCTGGGTTCTTGAGGCCCTTGGGAACTCAAACACACTGGGGTCTTAGTTTTATATGCTCAATTCTATTTTAAGGCTACAGGAGGAATCATTCAATTCCTGGCTGCTTTATGCCTATGAGTATGTAACTTTGGTGCTGTGGTGAATTGTGAGAATGAAGGCCTGGCCTGGCTAGGTGTATTTTGGGCCTGCTGTAGGCTTTCTATAGTTACTTATTTCTACAATTTACTCTATTCATTCTGGGTCTGTAATAATTCTTGTAATAACATTTTGGGGTATTAGTGAAATTGGGGAAACGGCTTTTATCCTATACTTGCACTGAAATGGGTAGAGATCCTGCTTATAGGTCCATTACCTAGTTAAAATATGCTATTTTGTTCAAACATGTCCAGCTATCATGTTTTAGAAATCATGTCTATAGGTATTCTATCTTTGCTGAAAACGTGCTACTTTCCGATTATTGTAGAAATCATGCATGTAGGTATTTTATCTTGCTCAAAACGTGTTATTTTCCACTCATTGTAGAAATCCTGCCTATAGGTTCTTTATTTGGTTCAACAATGCTCTATGCCTTCTTGTTAGAAATCATGCCTATAGTATCCAAAAATCAGTTTTAGTTATAGAAATCATGCCTATAGGATCTAAAATCAGTTTTAGAGATCATGTCTATAGAATCTAAAATCAGTTTTAAGTATAGAACCCATGCCTATAGGTCTGAATCAGTTAACTAATCGACTTACTCGTCTTCAATGATGTGTTAATTATCCTCACTAGAAACCATGCCTATAGGAGTCAAGTAACCAATTGTGAACATAATACTGTATAAAATGCCTAGATATCATGCCTATAGATTGAATCTCCTATACCTGTAATCAGTAGGCAACTATGTAGGTTTCAGAGATTGTATACTGCATGTATTAAATCCATAATCACATAGAGATCCTGCCTATAGGTTTCTGCAATTTCAACATGTTAATATCCGCAACTGTCTTTGTTAATCAGGTTTTGCGTGCATTTGTTGTCTAAGTGCAGAGGCCAACTTGAGCTTTTATTTGCTTATAAGTGAAAGTCCAAAATGTTTGTATGTCGCCTAGTATTTTTCATTTTTTGAGCAGCCTAAGTTAAAGTCTAGAACCATCCTGAGATAGAGGTCCAAATGCCTCCTAGATCATAGGCATGGGACGAGTAGTGCACGCATAGGGTACGACTTAGAATTGACTAGTGCGCTTTAGGTAAACAACTTATAGATAGTAATCGGGTTGCAGGAGATGATAGTCTATGCCCGCTAAATAATATGAGTAACACCCCACCTTGAGGGAGTTACGAAGTATTATTTATGTTGCACGGGGTGATCCTTTCGACTAAAAAGCTTAGGACCCCTCCCCCTCCCCCATCTTGTCTTTTATTAGTTATTTGTGTTTAATAATAAACTTCCCCAATTCCTTGTTTTTTCCCGTACTTGATCTCCTAGAGTAATTCATATAATTGAGTTCGACCGGGACCCACAGTTGTGGATGTCGAAGAGTACCTAACACCTTCTCTTCGAGGTAATATCGAGCCCTTACCCGATTTTTGGTGATGCAAACTGGTTAGACAGAGTTATCTGCAAATAGGTGCCCTAACGCACCTTAATCCGTTAGGTGGCAACTCTCTCTATTAAAAACCTTCCTTAAAAGAGTTGTCACATGTCGATACCCGATTTCGCGAGAAAAAAAGGGCGCGACAACCCCGGGTTATCGGAATACAACTTCAATGTCAGTATAATGGAATTGGTGTCAGCCATGAGAAAGATCAAAGAGGCACGGTTCCCGAGACCAATGAGATATGATCCCGGATAGAGGGATCCCAACTTATAGTGTGAATAACACGGGACAAACGGCCACAAGACAGGGGACTGCTGCCATCTCCGGGAAGTAGTGGCAACACTGTTGAAAAATGGTCACCTTAGAGAATTCTTGAGTGACGGAGCTAAGAACAATTATGGTCATAACGGAGACAACGCGAAAACCCTCGAAAGCAAGAGAAGAACTCTCGTGCCAAATGATCAACATGATATTCGAAGGGAATGAGATTAATGGGGTCACTTTTTCGGCAGCAAAGAAAAGGAAAGTAACAATAATCATAGTAAAAGGCTTCGCGAAGACGATATCACTTTTACGGAGGAAGATGCAAACGGATTGTTGCTACCACACAACGATGCACTGGTAATTTCTTTAAATGTACTAGATTTTAAGGTCAAACGTGTTCTAGTGGATCCATGGACTTCAGCTAATATCATACAATGGAGAGTACTGGAGCAAGCTAAACTCACAAGAAGCATTATTCTGGCAACAAAGCTCCTCGCGAGCGTAACAACCCAGGCAGAAATTTTGCTGCTCACGAACGTTGAAGGAGTAATGAAAACAACTCTCTTGGAAGTTGTAGACGGAGACATGGGATACAATATCATATTGGAAAGGCCATGGTTACACGAGATGAAAGTTGTACCTTCAACGTATCATCAATTGCTGAAATTTCCAACACCTAAGGGGATCAAGCAGATAAGAGGTGATCAACCGGCAGCAAGGGAGATGAATGCAATTTCGGTTTCTAGTAGCAAAGGATAGGAGCGCGCACCATAGAAATTACAGGAACCGGTGCCTACCCCAGAATCGGAGAAAGTTAGCCCGTGGACAGAGGAATCGGAACAGTATCAGGTGCCAAGGTATTTCCATGTTCTAGAAGAGACAGACGCAACGAAGTCCACAGCAGAAGAACTGGAGCAAGTTGCGCTATTCGAAAAATTCCTAGAAAGGAAATTCTATTTGGGAACAGGACTGCACGCGGAGCTCAGATCTGCTTTTATTGAAGTTCTTAAAATTATCATCGATTGTTTTGCACGGTTGCACGAGGATATGACAGGTGTCCTGATGGAGGTAGCCATGCACAAGTTAAACTTGGATCCCAACATACCTCCGGTATGACAAAAGAAGCACCCTATTGCTGAGGCTAGGAATAAATTTGACAAAGAAGAGGTAACTCGCTTACTCAACATCGGTTCAATCCGAGAGGTAAGATATTTGGATTGGCTAGCTAATGTAGTAGTAGTTCCTAAGAAGAACAGAAAATTTCGCATGAGCGTAGACTATAAGGATCTTAATAAGACGTCCCCGAAAGACTCGTTCCCCTTGCCAAACATCGATCAAATTATTGATGCCACGATCGTGCACGATTTGATGAGTTTCCTTGATGCTTATTCTAGGTACTATCAAATCAAGATGAACCTAGATGATCAGGAAAAAACTTCATATATAACGAATTTCGGTACATATTGTTACAATGTGATGCCTTTTGGGTTGAAAAACGCCGGAGCCACTTATCAACGGCTTGTGAATAAGATGTTTGAAAAACAAATAGCAAAGACTATGGAAGTATATATAGTCGACATGCTCGTTAAGTCTCTGAATGAAGGTAACCACCTTAAGCATTTGCAAGAAACATTCGACAGCCTGAGAAAGCATAACATGTAACTTAACCCCAAAAAGTGCGCGTTCGGAATCAGTTATGGAAAGTTTCTGGGATTCCTGGTCTCACAATGAGGAATTAAGGTAAACCCCGACAAATTAAGGCCATAGAAGATATACCGGATCAATTGTCAAACATAAAAGAAGTACAGAGGCTCAGAGGGAGATTAGCAGCTTTGAGCAGGTTCATTTCCCGATCGTCGAAAAAATGTCATCGCTTCTTTGCACTACTCAAAAAGAAAAATAATTTCGAATGGACACCAAAGTGTCAGCAAGACTTGAAGAACCCGAAGAACTACTTATCAATCCCTCCGCTGCTCTCAAAGCCAAAAGAAGGTGAAACATTGCTAGTCTACCTTACGGTTTCATAAGTTGCGGTAAGTGCAGTTTTAGTTCGAGAGGACGAAGGTACGCAATCTCCCATTTATTACGTTGGCAAAATTTTAACGGGATCAGAAACTCGCTACCCTCATTTAGAAAAACTGGCCTTAGCTCTCGTAATTGCCGCTCGGAAGCTGAGGCCCTACTTCCACTGCCACCTGATAGCTGTGGTAACTACTTTTCCTTTGTGGAACATCCTTCATAAACCCGAGCTCTTGGGTAGGTTGGCCAAATTGGCCATCGAAATGAGCAAATTCGACATAAAATATAAATAGAGGACTGCAATTAAGTCGCAAGTCTTGGCTGACTTCGTGGCCGATTTCAGTCAAGGACTATTGCCTCTAGCAACCAAGGAGGCAGTAATGGTGTCAGAATCAACATCGGGGGTTTGGACCTTATTTACGGACGGGGCTTCCAATGTAAAAAGGTCTGGACTCGCAATAGTCTTAATCACGCCTTCAAGGGAAACCTTAAGGCAAGCCATCAAAACGATCCCTTTAACTAACAATGAAGCAGAGTACGAAGCTTTGATTGCAGGGTTTGAACTGGCCGGGGGACTTGACTCCAAGGTCATTGAAATCAAATGTGATTCACAGTTGGTGGTAAATCAGGTATGCGGGATCTTTGACACCAAAGAGGAACGTATGCAACAATATGTGGTAAAGGTCCGTGCTCTGTTGGCACTATTCCGGGAGTGGTCGATTACTCTTATCCCGGGGGAGGATAACACGAAAGCAAATGCATTGGCGAACTTAGGCTCATCGACAGGAATCAAAGGATTAGAATCAAGAAAGGTGGTATAACTGATGAATTTAGTCCTGGATACTGATGGTTACTATGAGGTGAATTCGGCTAGTTTGGTCTGGGATAGGAGAAATGAATAATTGACTATCTCGAGCATGGGAAGTTGACCGAAGACCCCAAAGCATCACGGGCGTTATACACCAAAGCTGCACATTATAGCTTCAAGAAAGGCCAATTGTATAGAAAGTCCTTCCAAGGCCCATTGGCCCGGTGCTTAGGAGCGTTAGAAGCTAATTATGTCATGAGAGAAGTCCATGAAGGGATATGCGGCAGTCACCCAGGCGCAGATTCTTTGGTGCTGAAATTAGTTCGGGCAGGATATTACTGGCCCCATATGGAACAACACGCCAAAGACTTTGTACGAAAATGTGATAAGTGCCAACGCTACGCACCACTAGTACATCAACCGGCAGAACCCTTACATTCGGTTCTGTCCCCATGGCCGTTCATTAAATAGGGGATGGACATTGTCGGACCACTGCCACCGGCTCCTAGAAAGATAAGATTTCTTTTGATTCTGACTGGCTATTTTCCTAAATGGGTGGAAGCAGGTCCTTATCAGAAGATCGGAGAATGCAAAGTGGTCAACTTCCTGTGGGAAAATATAATTTGCAGGTTCGGAATACCAAAAGAGATAGCATGAGACAATGAGCCAAAGTTTCTTGAATATTTGATGATAAAGAGGATCACCTCTTCACCTTATCATCCGAGCACAAGCGGTTAAGCAGAGTCAACAAACAAAGTGATTAATCAAAACCTCAAGAAAAGGTTGGAAGCACCAAAAGGCAATTGGCCAGAAGAACCGAAACGGCCAAGTCGAGCACAGGAGAGACTCATTTTCCCTTGTGTATGACACAGAAGCTCTAATCCTGGTGGAAGTGGGGGAAACCACCTTGAGATATTTCCAGGCAGATATTTTAAGGAAAGCATGCACTTGGCGCGTGTAAGAATGGCAGCTCAAAAGTAGAGAATGGAGCAATATAATTATCGAAGAGTCGATTTCCGTTATTTAAAAGTGGGAGACTTGGTTATGAGGAAAGCAACCCAAAATATCCGGGAGCTCAACACAGAGAAGCTGGGTCCATTGTGGGAAGTTCCCTACCAGATTTCAGCTATCACCGGGAAAGGTTCGTAGAAGTTGGAGAACCAAACTGGAGACAAATTGCCCAGTAATTGAAACATGGCGCACCTCAAAAGATATTATTGCTGATGAACAATATCCAATCCGAAAGTATGTGCTGCACTCTTTTTCCCTTCATCCAATTTTTGTCCCAATTGGGTTTCTCTAGCAAGGTTTTTAACGAGACATCGATAGAAGGCATACTACGAAGACAACAACAATAAGACCTTCGATAGCAAGGCAAACAATTAAGTTTCCACTAGGGGATGGTTAGATAGTCTTTGGCTCTATAGCAAATTCCTACTGGGAAGTTATGTTTGTTATAGAGCAAAGGTTACACGACTGTGCACGAGCACAAACCACTAGAGGATTGTTAGATAATCTTTTGCTCGATAGCACGGATTCTTGAGATAAAGTAAGGTGTGTTACCGAGTTAAGGATTATCTAGCAATTCATTGGTAGAATCTTTGAAGGCACAAGACTTCCATTGTTCCAATTCGCATTCTTCGCATTCGAACACTGTGGGGGAATGATAAGAGGATACGACAACATTGACTGCCACATCGATCGGGAACGGAAATTCGCAAACATAAATGTGTCACCGGGATCGGGGACTGCACAGCCAGCCCCGTGGAATAAGTTGTACTATATAGCCACAAGCAATGACAATTTCTTTTTAGCATAACAAATGCTTTTGTACTTGTGAAAATAGAAGGAATTAATTGAAATGAAATCCTTTTGTTTTTATCTTGTTTCTTGTCTGAACGATGAACTAACTTTGTCATTTGAAAGTTAAACAAGTACTTTAAATGCTAGTGCCGTAATGAATAGGAGACGTCTTCTTCAAGAGCACCGTAAACAAAAGAGGGCCCTCTCTTATGAAAACCCTCACGTTAAAGGGTTGGTTTCGGAAGAATATATACCCGGAGTAAAAATGCCTTCGGGGAAAAAGGCACCCGAAGACGTATACGAAAGGACGCAAGAAAGTAAACATGCGCAAATACTTATAGAAACCCTCATGTAAAAAGGATAATGCTCGGAACCAAAGTACTTCAAAGAAAGTGCATCCGAGAGTTCACATAGCAAAGCACGAAATGAAAACGTGCGCAAAATTCTTAAGAAAATGCAATGATTATAGACTTGCGTGGATATTCAAACGAAAATAAGATTCAAACAATGCTTGAGCAAAAACGTGTCTTTATTTACAAAAACGTGTCTTTATTTACAAAAACGTGCCAAAAATGGCAAATATACAAGAATGGGAAAAAGAAAAGAAAAGCTAAACTGCAGCATCTTTGGAACCGGGAGGAAGAGAAGTGTTCGTGCCCCCGGGAGAAGTAGGTGGATCCGCCGATGGATCGACATTTTCCCCAGTTTGGTCTTCAACATCATTATTCTTTGATTCCTCTTCAGTTCCCGAATACTCGGAATCGGGACCAGAAGAACCAAAAGCATCAGACTGCACTGGGAGTCCATTTTTAGCAGCCAACTCAACCTCTCAGGCCCTAGCAATTTCAGCATCAAAGTCAAGGATGTCTGCTTTGGCCTCTTCCAAGATTTTTCTCCTCATGTTTTACATGGCTTAAGTTTTTTCAACAATGAGGGAAGGTGCTCGGCGTTTAGTTTTTCCTTGAGTTGGGTTGCGTCATCAGAGGGGCTTTTCTGGGCGGACCTAACGGATTGGAGGCTAAAATAAAGGTCGCGGACAGTTGAAGTAAAGAGCCTATTATGCTCAATAGTTTTTCTGTACTTCTCTTCCAACTGGGCACACTTTGACTCCATAGCAGCAAGCTCTTCGATTTTGGAGTCCAAGGTTGCTTCTAATTTAATCACTTTTTCGGCAGTGGCAGCCTCGCGCTCGGTTGCAGCAAGAACAGTGTCATGGACTTCAGCCCATTTAGCCTTGGCCTCGTTAAGTCTAACCCTTAGCAGGTCAATTTTTTGGCTAAGGGTTACCACCTCTTGATCACTTTGCTACAAACGAGCCTCCAAAACAATGGCCTCGGTGGCTTTGGTTTCTAGTTCCGAGAGGCGAAGGACAGTCTGGTCCCGTTCCGCGAAAAGCTGATTCTGTGTAGAAGTAAGTCCCTCTTTCTCGCGAATCAACTTTTGAAGGCCCTCGGAAGAAAGAAGATTGGCCTACAAAGTAAAAGAAGCAAAACTTAGAATATATTAAAAGTAGAAGATATTACGAAGGAAGAAAGGAACGTACCACTTCGGCATTATGCATGGCATTGTTCAACAGACACTTTCCCGAGAATGCCCGAACCTTTTCCCATTCTTTCTCTGAAGCCAAAGGCTTTAGATAGTTAGCAAGCTCCGCCGGTCGGGAAAGCAGGTTGCACCCGGTAGATACCGAAAGAGTAACATTCCTCCTCCTTTGCGGATCTTTAGAAGGGGAAGCATAATTTTGCCCCAAATTCCCATGAACTAGGGACTGGGGAGGAGGAACATCTCCTTCATGATCAGATGCGACTGATGGAAATGATGTAGCAATTGCTGGTGGTGGTGAAGATGGAAGTGAAGCTAATGGAGTTGAAGGATGTAAAGCACTTGCTTCAAGTGCAGTGTTGGTAGGGTGCTATCCAACCAAAGACGGCAGGGACTCGATACTAAGACCCGCAGTACCGGGCACTACAGTTGGGACTTGATAGCTGGAGTTGGCATTTTCAACCAAATCAAACTCCCCCCACAGCGTCGAGGCGTCGTCCTCGGTTGGAGTAGTTAACTCAGCAGATAGAGCATTATGTCTAGTTGATGATAAACGCCGCCTTCTATGTAGATAAGCCCCATCATCACTAGATTCTCCATCATCATCAATCATCACAGTGTCTATGACCGGCTCGGGAGGAGGGCTAGTGATCACAACTTCCGGCGTGACACAGGGGCAGTAGTCTTCGCCCTCTTATTCTTTTCCCCTGCCGCAGAGGAATGCCTTCTCTTTGGTTGCTTCTTCTCCGATAGGGGACTCCATAATGAAACACCTATGCCCAAAGTAGGTCTGAAGACACCTGCTCGAGTAAGTGACTCCTGAAGCAGCCTCGCAGCATCAGCCAAAACGTCCTCCTCGGGGACAATAACTGGGCCTGCAGGTAGACTTGATTTCAAGAAAAAGATAGAAAAAATTAGTCAAGTTCTTCACATGAAAAATTGAAATAAGGTGAGTTCAAATGACCATGATTTTTGGCCTTCCACCCGTACTTAAGGGCTAGTTCTTTTCACAAATGAGTTTCGGGCATCGTAACGTCCACGATCTTCTGAACTCGCTGGTCCAGGCCTTCTACCGCCGGTGTGGTCCATCGAGTTGCTAAAACATACAAAGGATGAAGAATAAATACAATCATGGAAGAATATTTAGTGAATGAAAATATACTAAATAGAGGTCTTACAAGCACGGTTCCATGCGGCCGTAAAGGATGAAGTTGTTGACAGAATGATATTGGTGGAAATTGCAACAAACTATTCTGTCCACCCACGGTTGTTATCATCATCCATGCTAGTCAACAGTGTATGGTGGCCACGTTTGCAAAGGTTTATCAAAGCCCCACCACCCCTCCCCCCCCCAAAAAAAATCTTAGGGGAGTAAAGGTTCATCATACGAGCTAATGTTAGCTCTTCTCCAGTCTCTTGGCACAAGCGTCGAAGGTAGGCGACCGTCCTCCACACAGAAGGACTTACTTATGCCAAACATACTTGGTAGCGGAGGCAAAATTCCGCAATCATGGAATCCAGCTCTCCACTTAAAGAAAACGCATTTAAATTTAAGGCGTACATGTAAAAATATGTAAAACCCTCCTTGGGAAGTTTCACTCGCTCCGATAAATTAGGAGCAATAATATCTAACTCATGCTAGCGGCAATCTTCCTTCACAGTAGGAATACTGGAAAGGCGAATTGAAGAAGGATACCTACTGACAACCCCATGAACAAGGGTTAGCAGTAGGGAATTTCTCTTCGAAGTCTTTTATGGTATTAAGACTTCTAGGGATGATGGAACCCACCGTTGGAGGAGCAGAGTCCTCGGCCTTGTTCGTTTTCTTTGAATAGTCACTGATTTTGGAAGAAGAAGCCATTGAATAAGAGGAAGGAAAAGGTTTTGGTTCGAAGAGAATTAGATAAAGGATATAAAACAAAGATGCAAGTTTGAAGTTCGAGAAATTATGGAATACAAAGGAAAAGAAAAAAGAGGATGATGCGTATAAGTAAAATTTTGGCGGCTATATTCATGGCCATGATTACCTCGATAATCGGCAAAGGTTGTGCTGAAATGTGGGATGACATCTGCTTGTAATTTATTACGGAGAGACGTGCGTCTAATCAACCGTCAGAAGCCTGCGAAGGGAGTTATAGTAATTCCCGCCAGAAAAAGTGTTTCTACCAACTTCCCGGTAACACAAAGTTTATGTCACCGGAAAGCAGGGGGACAATCTATATTGGGTAAAATACGATATGACACGTGGTCATCTAAAGGAAGGACACGTGGAACCCAAGACGGAGATGGCCACCGAACGCAGATATTCCGCTTGTCACCGAAAGGGATAACGTTCATAGAAAGGTGTATTAAATGCTCTACGCCCGGTAGAATTTAAGAAGGAATATTCTGCAGCATTAAGAGCAACGTCCCGTTAAAGGAAATTTGGCATTTATGTCCACCGTTACATCTTCATCAATTCCCCTCATAATTGACATTAAATGAGGGCACGATCCTAGGACCTCCTTCCCTAGACGCAACTATAAATAGTGAGCTTAGTTATAATTGTAAAGGACACGAATTTTCTGGCTAACTTATACTATAGTTTACAAAGCTAAATACAGTTTTACTTAGTTGCTCTTAATCTCATCATTGTTGTGCATGGAAACCTTGTTCCCGGATTCGTCAACTCTGCTATTTCATCTACATTTTAAGGCTATGTATTGTATATTTCTTCAGTCATTTCTTTATTTTAGGATCAAATTAGTCCACTTGTCTAGAAACTATGTATAAATTCAATTGTACCGTTTTACGGGTAAACAATAACATGTTTAAGAATTAAGCCATAAGTTTAAAGAGTAACTTATTGGTATTTATCAATAGGGACGAGTATACCGTTAAACTTATATGTTCATTCGAAGTCAGCCATTTTTGATCGGTCTTTGTATATGTGATAAAAGATTCAATAAATAAATAGAAATAATAGTTCAAACTCTACAAATCAAATAGATTATAGTAAGATCACGAACTCGAAACTGTCATGATCCAAAATCCAACTAGTCGTGATGGCACCTAACTCAACCCGTTAGGTAAGCCAATTTAACAACAATCCAATTCAATGAGATTTTCTGAGAAAATAAATGATGAAATAACTTAACTTTTATACAGTTCCCAAGGACTGGTAGTACAAACCATAAGCTTCTAAATTACAATTTACAAAGATGATGTGAAATAATATACATCATCAGTTTGAAATATACATGAACGGAGTAATAATTCTAAAGCTACCAAGAACCAGAGGCAGCTGTGACTGGATCGCAGGTACATCTTCAGTGCTAGCTCCCGCCATGCACAACAACATCAACATTCAAAATCTGCACGCAAGGTGCAGAAGTGTAGTATGAGTACAACTGATCCCATGTACTTAATAACTAACAAACCTAACTTCAGCAGCAATACCAAGAGCAGAAAATGGATACTATGGGATCCAAGAATATTTGATTTTAAACCAATTGACATAGATTGACAGTATATACATGGACAAGTCAGAACTCGTTCAAGATTATTAGCATTTGGATTTACAACAATATATGGCTTGCCTACTATCAAAGACATGTTGAGTATGTGGCAAAAATTGAGGCAAATAAACAGTATACAGTAAGGACCATGGCTAGTAATTGGAGATTTCAACTCAGTACTGAATAGTCAAGATAGACAGCATGGTATAATAATACAAGATATGGAAACAAAGGATTTCAAGGAATTCATGAATGACACTGGCATGAATGAGTTACCTACTATGGGAAGGGATTATACATGGACAAATAATCATACCTATAGCAGGATAGATAGAGGATTGGTTAACATAAACTGGATGATGACAATGCCCAGTCTGTTTATACAAATCCTAGAACCATCTTTCTCTGATCACTCACCACTTAAGCTGATGATCTCACAAATGCAGAGGAAGAAAGCTAGTTTATTCAGGTTCTTTAACTGCCTAGCTGATCACCCCCAATTCATACCAGGAATAGAACAAGCATGGAATACAACTGGAGATGTTGGGAAGCTACAGGGAGTATGGAACAAACTAAAGAGAGTCAAGCAAGTTATTAAGGGTCTTAACACACAGCAATACAAAGGTGTTGATGACAGAATCAAAGAAATCAGAAGGGAACTATAGGAAGTGCAAGAGAAAATGGGTTGTAGAATGATGAATACAGAATCAGTTGAGAAAGAAAAGGAACTGAAAAGTAACCTAGAGAGGTGGATACTGATAGAAGAAAGCATTACAGGCAAAGATGAAGGGTACAGTGGCTGAAGCTGGGAGAATCTAACTCTGCATACTTCTTTGCACATATAAAGAACATGAACACTTTAAATGGAATCCATGCTCTCACGACTGATCTAGGGGTTCAGGTACATATGGAAGAGGAAATAGAGGCTGAAATACTTGGATACTATAAACAATTGCTAGGGTCAAATGCTCCTGCAATCCCAGCAATAGATCCAAATGTAATGCAAAGAGGGACAATGCTCAAAAGAGAACAACAAGTTAAACTGATTCAGCCTGTCACAAGGCAAGAGATATGGGAAGCTCTACAAGATATATATGACTTGAAGGCCCCAGGATATGATGGACTCAATGCAATTTTTTTCAAGAAGTCATGGCATATCATAGGGGAGGAGGTAACACAATTTGTACTCGATTTCTTTCAGACATCACAGATGTTTAAGCCAGTTAATTGCACATCAGTAACTCTAATTCCGAAAGTCAGAAATCTTTCTACCATTAAGGAGTATAGACGTATTTCATGCTGCACCACAATTTACAAAATTATTTCAAAGGTCCCGACCAGTCGACTTCAAGGATTCATGGATGATCTAATAGATAAGACTCAATCTGCTTTTGTCCCTGGAAGAGTTATTATTGATAATATCATACTAAGTCATGAGTTAGCAAAAAGGAATAGAAGGAAAGGGGTCTCACCTCGATGCATGACGAAACTGGACATGCAGAAGGCATATGACTCACTTGAATGGCATTTTCTTGAGCAGGTATTGAGTGCATTAGCATTTCCAGAGCAGTTTGTGAAAAGGATAATGTCTTGCATACAAAGTGTTACATATACTATCATCTTGAATGGTTCACCAATGTCGCGCCCCTTTTTCTCACGAAATCGGGTTTCGACATTTCGACAACTCATTTTGAGAGAGTAGGGAAAAGGAATTGGTTGTTAGAGTCGCCACCTAACGGATTAAGGTGCGTTAGGGCACCTATAGCAAATAACTCAGATTATACCGGTTTGCATCACCAGAGATCGGGTAAGGGCTCGAAGTTACCTTGAGGGGAAGGTGTTAGGCACCCCTCGAGGTCCACAACGGTGGGTCCCGGCCGAACTTAAATTATGAATTAGTCTAATAAAGAAGCGAGAGAATTATTTAATAGGGATGGGGGGTCCTAAATTTTTTAGCCTAAAGCATCACCCCGTGCAACATAAATAATACTTCGTAACTCCCTCGAGTCGGGGTGTTACTCATATTATTCAGCAGCACAGACTATCATCTCCTGCTACCCGATTACTATCTTTGAGTTTTTACTTAAAGCGCTCTAATCAATTCTAACTCATACCCTATGTGTGCACTACCTGTCCCTTACCTATGGTTCTGGAGGCATTGGGACCTCTATTTGGGATGGTTCTAGACTCAGCTTAGGTTGCTCAAAAATGTAAAACTAAGTGACATATAAAACACATGGACTTTTCATGCAAGAGCAGATAAAGGCTCAAATTAGCCTCCGCACATAAGGCTGCAAACGCACGCAAAACATATTGGCGTATTGACAGTTTAATCGGTTAAGGATATTAGATCATATAGACATGATTTCTACGTGATTGTTGATTTTTAAACATGCTGACTGTAATTTCTAAGTGATCCTGTAATTGACTACTGATTTCAATTAGAGCATTTGAACCTATAGGCAAGTTATCTAAGCATTTTATGCAGTAACTAACAGTAGTGATTACTGGATTATATTCAGAATTGGTTAACTGAGTCCTATAGGCATGATTTCTAGTAACAATGGTAAACCCAGTATTGATGACTATTAAAGAAACGAGTAAAGCAATTAATTATCTGGTTCAGATCCTATAAGCATGATTTCTATAGTTAAAACTGATTTTAGATCCTAAAGGCATGATCTCTAAAATTAAAACGGATTTTAGATCCTATAGGCATGATCTTTAAAATTAAACTGATTTTAGTTCCTATAGACATGGTTTCTATCATTGAACTGACTCTAATCCTATAGGCATGCTTTCTAGAATTGAGAAGTACTACCTGAATTTATACACATTGAGCCAGAAAACAATTAAGCCAAATGTTGGTCCTATGGGCATGGTTGCTAACACACAGTTACTGGATTAATTGATGCACCTACAGGCAGGATTTCTAACAAATCATAACGTTGGTCTTATAGGCAGGATTTCTAACATGTGAACAGCACATAGAACCTATAGGCAGTATTTCTAACATACAACGACATATTATGGAACTTATAAGCAGAAATAATAGCACAAATAAAGATTCTATAGGCAAGATTTCTACCCAACCTTGCAAATGAAAATAAGAAACCCTTCCCTGTTTTACTAAATACCCCAGAATTGTTTGTTACAAAATTATTACAGACCAGGTTAATGATGAATTACATAATAATAATGAAATAAACTATAGAGAGCCTACAACAGGCCCAAATACACCTGGGCAACCCAGGCCTTCAAACCACAGCAGCTCCAAGGTCACTTTCACAGGTACAGAATAACCACATATAGTATCCAGATCACTAGTGTGTCAAGGTTCCCAAGGGCTTCAAGGACCCAGGGCGATGCTCACACTAAAGGCTCAAATGCTCAGAAATAGTCAAAGGAGGTTAAGGACCAATCCTCAGTGTGACAGAGTTCACAGGTGTCTCACATGGACTCCGAGCAGTGTTCACACTGAGGAGGTGAAGGATAGGACCTAAATGACCTAAGAATAGGAGTTTAAAAGCAGCAACACATAAGGAAACAATGGTAAAGGATAGATTTTTAAACATGTTTGATTATAGGAAAAGCCATCAGAGTTTTAAAAGAAAAATACAGAATATATAGAGAATTTCATAAAGAAGACAAATTGGCAAAGTCGTTCATGGACAGCATCTAATAGGCTAAAGTCTGAAAGGTGTAATTAGGCTACGTGTACATGCTAGCATTTAGGACAAGTTGTTCAATCATAGAAACTTTTAGACAATATTGAAGCAAATAGTCAGATAGTCACATGAATCCAAATGAGTGAAAGGCATACTAAAGACAAGTAATCAGGATACATGAGTGACAGGAAATGGTTTAATAACAATGCAAGCTTGGTAAAGACTCGGGACTGATTGACTGATGAACATATTAGCATTATCCTAGAAATGCTAAGTTCAGGACAATTTCTGAATTAGCCAAGCAGCATACACGAAACAAGTTAAAAGACATTAAGTTAACCTTTAAGAGGATTCACATTATTCAAACAAATAGCCAATCTCAGAACTAACAATATCAATTATAGGACTAAAGGAAATCATATGAACATAAACGTGGTAGAATCATGCTCAGAATGGATTTTAAACATGCTGGATCATAAACACGGTTCATGAATACGTGGTATGAAATGACAAAGAGGATAGTCACTCAACAGTTAGGCAAGAAAACAAGAATAACACCACAATAGTCGAAATCCCAGAATTACTTGGCCTTGGCTTTCAGCCGGCCAAGACCAGAAGCAAACGAGAGAGAGCAAAGAGAATACATAGCCAAAAGCTAAGTTTTCAGTGAGAGTATATTGATTTTTTGTCTGTCCTAAAGGGAAAAGGGGAGGGGTTTATATAGTTGTATAGCATAAACATGAAGTACGGTAAATATTAAACACAGAATCAGTTAGGATCTAACTTTTAAGGCAAATAATATATAAACAAAAAGTTCAGTATATTAACAAAGAATAATGGCATGTAATCATGTAAGTAACACTTAAAATGAGGGGATACAACAGAGAATAAGGAATTTATCACATAAGAATCGATTAACAATCGGATTTAGGGCAAAATAAGGTAAAAAATAAAGAAAACACGGCTGATTAAACAGAAATAAGGAAAATATTAGTCACATACGAGAAAGGAAAGAGTATCAATCAGAAATCAGTGAAGAACAAGGAAAGGTCTCAAACCCTAGTTGAGACTGATGCTTTGAATCGGACCAGAGATGCAAGAATCGTGCAATAAAACATGTACATGGATGAAAGATCGTCCAGATCTTCACAAAACAAGGTGAATCTACCCGTTATTGAGATAGTTCTTGCCAAAAATAGGGCGAGAATCTAAGTAATACCATAGACGAGCGTATAATGATAGAGTAACACAAAATAGGTAAGTAAATCATCGATTGATTCCATGTTTGAGCTGGAATAGGAGAGATTTGGGGGTGACGGCGCTAGGGTTTGATAGAAGAAGATGAAGGTTCGAGAGAATACGGAGACAGCGGGGTTGGGATAATGAGGGTTAGGGTTTGGGATAGGTAGGTTAATTAAAAAGGGGGAGGTGAATGAGGACCGTTGATCTTGAGAGGTCAACGGCTAGGATTAAAAGAAAGCTTTGGGTTGGGTTAAAAGATGGGTTACCGGTTGGGTATTGGGTGAGGGGTTATTTGGTTTAGGCTGGGAAAATTGGGCTAGTGTAGTTAGGTAATTAGGTTGGGTAATTGGGTTGGTTTGGGTAGCTTAGGTTCGAAAATTCAATAAAATTGGGGCCAGATTTTAAATACCCAATTTATTAAACAAATAATTTATAAAAAATAATAAATGAATAACAAAAATATCATTTGTGCATGAAAATGATTAATAACAATTATTCAACACTTTAAAAATAGAAAAAGTTTTTTTTTTTTGCATAAATAAAGTAATTATAAGTATATATGGGCTATTATTGCAAAATGTGCAATTTTAGCCTTTAAAATGCAAATGTATTTATGATAAATATGATAAAATATTTAAAACCTAATCTGGGTGTAAATGATGAAATTAGATGACTAAAATCATTATAAAAATAATTTGTGATGCAATTAATGATTATTTATACAATAAAATATGCGAATAAATTGATTAAAAAATCTTTAAAAATTATGGAAAATTTAGGAAAACTACTTGATGATGCTCATGCACTATTTTGAAAGTATATATGCATATTTGAAATATGTGAGGGAAAAATTGGGTATCAACAGCTGCTCCTCTTTTGCCCGGGAAGGATGAAAGAGTTGTCGGGTAAAGAAATGATGACCGATTTTGACCGAATGGGGTGTTTTGAAAAATATAAGCCGCACCCTGGTCTCTGAGCTGCCTACATATCCCTGTTTTACAGAAATCAGCCCCTGTGTAGTTCTGGACCCAACGGTGAATGAAACCGATGGAATTGTTATAGGAATAGTCGTGTATTTCGGAAAGGTTTTTTTTTTGGAAGGATAGTATTGGATGGATTTATGAGGAGTTATGAATGTGAATCTAAAACATAACGGATGTATCACAGGGCAGATATCTGAACGGTCATGAGGTAATGGCGAGTAAATGATAGGAGTTGGTAACGTCCGGAATAATGGCTGGGTGTGAATGGTATGAGCGAAAATCGGAGCGAAGGTTGCTCCTATTTGAAGAATGGTTAACTCCTGAATTACCTGCAAAACTTAAACACGATGCGTGCAAATATATATGGATTTGCGAGAATTTAAACATGATGCGAATTCCCTTTGGACCATGAAGGTTCTCTTTGGACAGTGATGATGATGTCCTTAGACCATGACGTCCCCGGACATGAATAATGAGATAAGGGATTCGCAGGCCATGAAATGATGTTCTCGGGCCATGAGAATGGTGCTTTCAAACCATAACGCCTTTGAATAATGATGTGCAATATTGATATATCCTCAGGCCATGACATGGTGTCTTTAGGCTATGAGGATGACACCTTCGGACTATGAGGCCTTTGGACAAATTGGTTGTATATCAGCCCATGAGATGCAGAGACACGATGATCGATTATATAAGTGAAAAAAGACAGAACTTAGTCTTGCATAAGATTAGGACAAAGCTTAGTCCCGGGAAGGCAAGATAGTACTAGTTTTCAAGTAGCGTAGCATTTGGTATTGGTCAAGGAAAGGCAGAGATTAGCCTTATGCAGTTGGGGGGGCAATGCTTAGACTCGTGCAAGAGGAGGAGACAATGCTTAGTCTCGATGCAAGCGAAGGCAGTGTTTAGCCTTATGCAAAATGAGAGACAACGTTTAGTTTCATGCAATGGAAGGCAGTGCTTAGCCTTATGCAATTGAGGAGGCAGGGCTTAGCCTCATGCAAGATTTGAGACGGTGCTTAGTCTCATGCAATGGAAGGCAGTGCTTATCCTTATGCAGACAGGGAGGCAAGGCTTAGCCTCATGCAAGAAAAGGGAGACATGGCTTAGTCTCATGCGGGATTTGAGATAGAGCTTAGTATCATGCAAAGAGAAGGCAGTGCTTAGCCTTATGCAAATAGGGAGGCAGGGCTTAGCTTCGTGCAAGAATTGAGACAGAGCTTAGTCTCATGCAAAGAGAAGGCAGTGCTTAGCCTTATGCAAATAGGGAG